>NC_060150.1:31807960-31825619 GCF_021292245.1 Micropterus dolomieu | reverse complement strand
AGCAACAAAAGAGTGGCTGAAGAAGAAGCACATCAAGGTTCTGGAGTGGCCTAGCCAGTCTCCAGACCTGAATCCAATTGAAAATCTTTGGAGGGAGCTTAAAATTCGAGTTGCCAGGCGACAACCTTGGAACCTGAATGATTTGGAGTGTCCACAATGTGCACAAACCTTGTCACCAACTATAAAAACCGTTTGACATATGTGCTGGCCAATAATGGCTTTTCTACAAAATATTAACATGCTGTTTGTCCAGGGGGTCAAATACTTGTTTTTCCTCATCAGATGGTTATCAATTTTTATAAATTCATATGATGTGATTTTCTGGAATTTTCTTTGGGATTCTGTCTTTCACTGTTAGAATGTACATATGATTAAAATTATAGATCGTTGCATTCTTTGTAAGTGGGCAAACCTGCAAAATCAGCAAGGGGTCAAATACTTATTTCCCCCACTGTGTGTGTGTGTGTGTGTGTGTGTGTGTGTATATATATATATATATATATATAGGATTAATTTTATGTTGTTGACACCTTAGCTAAGTATTTAAATGACAAACTAGATCAGTTTGCCAACTAAACAGGCAGATGAATGGACCGTGTGAGGAGGACGTAGTTGCATTTGGCTAATGTGCATCACTATTTCAACAGTGACCACTTGCTGGTTCACCTGCCAATCAGTCTTTGTTACTGTGGTGACAGCAGTACTCCTCTGGTGACTGCAGTCAGACGGTGAAGAGGGGCTTGCGGTTAAACAGTGATTAAGGATAGTCATTTAGAGAGGCTGGGAGACATGACCTTGATAGGCCAGCCATCCGCAACGCTGTTTATGTAGTATTGACTGGTTCCCACATACTGTGTCATGAACACACATATACACTCATGAACATGTCCTCACACAGAAAAACATAAAGTGAACATAAACCCACTCGACTTTGACTACTGGCAGAGCTAAATTGGCAACAAGAAGTGCTGCAACACTTTAAATTTGAGAGCTTTAATTTGCCCTACATAAGACACATTGATGAACTGCACACTCCTTGAAAAGTTAAATTCTTGTTCCTAGTGGCTGCTGGCAGTGAAATGAGGTTTTTTTCATTTCTCACCTCCTGTGCAATGAGACGATTTCACCAGCTTGTGTGTACAAGAGAGGGAATGAGACACTTTCTCATTTGCAGCCCAACTTCATGATTTAAATGTTTGAAAATACACATTTTGTATGATAATCCTGCCTAGTGTGGTTTTAATGCAACAGATGGAGATGGAAAGACAAATAAGAGCATGAATGAATTCATGCAGGCACAGTCATTCACATTACATAAACAGAAGCTACAATGTTCAGTCACACACGCACACACACCTTGCTGTCGATCTCGCTGCTGCCCAGAGAGGTCTGGATGACATAGAGCAGAGCATCTGTCAGGCCGTCACACTCCCTCATCCTTCGTCTCGCCTCCTCACCTGCAGAGCTCACATTCCTGCAACACACACACACACACACACACAAAGAAACAATGGTCAGAGTATATGTGTATGTGTCAGTGTGTTTGCCAAATAGAAAGAGAAAAAACAAATTGCTAAAGAGAGTTCGTGAGGGGGGGAAGATAAAACAGGAAGAGAGATGAAAGAAAAAAGAAAGCTGGTAAAGAGAGGTGTAAAAAGACAGAGAGAGGCAGAGAGAGAGAGAGAGTGAAAGAGAGAGAGAGTGAGAGACAGATACCGGGGAACCTGGCAGCTCTCCCTAAACTAAACAATTGAAAAGGGAACATTAAAATTCTGGATACATCTCAATCTATGCCCCGAAGGCTTGCTTCAATTTAAAGCACTTGACTTGAGTCCAAAAAAAAGAAAAGGAAAAAAAAACAGCTTTAGTCAGACAGTTAGTGCCTGAACTTCACAGCCAACACTCACACCAACGCTGCTTTGATAATTTGACAATATTGTTCCATTTATTATTAGCGGCTCTGCCAATGTGATGCACAGAAATGATGAATAGAATTGTAATTGAACTGGAGATACAGGTGGGTGGTGTTGGGTTGGATTTGTTTGGGTTTCAACATGGAGCTGTCTGTGATACAGATACACTCACTACTAGACATTGACTCATTTGCCTGTGCCAAGAGAATAAATATAAAACTGAGGTGTGTAGCATGAGCTTATTGGAGCTCAGTCCATACTAAGCACTGAACATGACAAAAAGCACACAAGCAACAACTAACATTTTTACTCTAATGTATTGGTAAATAAAGATATGAACACACATAATGAATTAGTATATACAGTATAATGCACCCAGAATGCTTTACAACTCTGTCTATAAGAAAACTTTAATAATGCATTATATTAACACAACACTCAACACAAGAATAAATAGATAAAGCTGAATGTGTATTTACGTAAATTTATTAGCATATAAACTGGATATAATTAGTATGGTCAGTGTGTTATCACAGTGTTCCTACTCATGAAATACTACAAAAAATTTAGAAATAGGTAATTCAATTAAAGAAAGAGGAGAAGAGAACATTTTATGATATTATGACAAAATTAAAGGCAAGTTTGTACTTAAAACACAGGCAACTTCACACACAGTTTTTCTTAGAAGTTCCCCCAAAAATCTTAATTCCCTCAGTCAATCTGTCACTGAAAAATAGTATTCACTGAAATATAGCTTTAGTGAGTCTGTGTGTATCACTGTGTGTATCACTGCTGTAGACAGCCTTTAGGGAAATCAATGTTAGAGCCATAGAGCCATAACAAGCATAGTGTAGTATGTGTCTGTCTGTATATGTGTAAATGTGCAAGAGACCTATGTATACACACAGTCTTAAAAACTCATTGTCACAACCACTCAATGCATTTCCTCCGCATAGTCCCAATCTGCAAAATCAATTCTTGTCAATTCAGTTCATAGTGGCAATGGAAAGAGACAGTGATGTCTTGTTTTATTTCACATTATTGTCACTATTAGCGTCGTGATAGTTCGGAATACATTGCTCAGAGGAGGCAGGTACACTTAAGTGAATGAGTGCATAGCGGTTTGAGGTTATTTACAGCAGTACATAACTGTAGCCATATTGGAAGGCTACAGTTGTTGTCGAGCATGACCATGGACAGCTGATTTTATTACTACTTTGCTGTCTCAGTTGACATTTCTTTGCTGCTTTTGCTTGAGTGATAAAATCTGATGTTGTGTTTAGATGTTGTACTTGTTAGATTTATAAACACTTTACCCATTAGTTTTAAGCATAACTCAAGTCTTCAAAAAGGGACCAGGGAGTAAGACTATGCAACAACACAGTAGGCAAAATTTGCAAATATGTCACTGTAATCATACCATGTCATTATGGCTTCTAGCTACAATAAAACTGTGTGAATGTACAGCCAATGCTTTTTTGTTTTCTTCATCTCTATATTTATTGGTTGCCTGTTACACACTGAACTTTTGTTTGAGAACAACATTGCAATGAACCCTCCATCATGCTGTCTTGCCAATAAGAGGATATCGGTGCAGACAACGGGCAAAACAGAGAGCAAGAAATTAGAAGAATTAACTAACCAACTACTGGAGTTTAATAACTTGAGTTTAAACATCTTTCTTTAAAGGTGAAATATCAAAAAAACAAAGAAAAACTGATGAGGCAGACAATAGAGGTGTGAACGAGGCGACAATGTAATGGTATGAATGAATAAGTTCATCCATCACATTGGCATAATAAAGAGATCACAGCTGTTTCACAAGTCTATGAGATGAGGTCAATCATTTATTGTACTGATGAGAAAGAGAGAGAGAGGGGAAGACACTCAATTAAAACTTCACGTTCACGGCTTCCCGATTCCAAGAGAAGGTCAAGTCATTTTCACCCGCTTTGAATGCTAATGGGCAAACAAGCACACGATGGAAAATCTCTTAGCGGAGACACAATTCTCTGTCGAGTCGATATAAAACAACAGAACAGTGAAAACACTTCACCTTGACTAATGTTTAAGCACCAAAGACAGGAGGTGGGTGGGTGAGAAAGAGAGAGGGTGGATTATTTATTGCTTTAATGCTCAGCCTTGAATATGCTGACTTTTACTGAGATTTCCATCAAGTTTTTTATCCAATGCCTTATCATAGGTGGAGGCAAAGGCACCTGGATGTGCAACCTAAATGTTTAAATGAAAGAACTTGGACAAAATGGGGATTTTTGTGGTTGGTTGCTTCCCTTGTATATAGATTGGACAAAAATTTAAAGTTCTCAACTATAAATGGGGGGAAAGAACTGAGGCTGAGGCTTACTGATGGATTTGACAAGCTCCTGTTTCTCTATTGTAAATCTTTTCACCTGTCAAGTATCACACAAAAAGAGCCTTAACTAAAGCATGCATTACTGTTTTGCTTGTGGATAAAGACTGTGGGGCAGTTTGAGGCAATTCAAATGTTTCTTTAATGTTTTACACAGCCAGACCATGTTCATTTTGTTGACTGAGTTCAGTTCTAACTTATAAACGTTAGAAAGACAGTCTAATAGCTTGTTAGTATCACACAGTGATTTACTGACATGCAATGCAAATTCCTAGAAACAAAAATGATTCTGATGTTTGTCGATTTCATGTCCACAACTACTCTAGCTGCCTGTTATGTACTGTTTAATAGCTTGTGTCCGTCTGGACACACCTCCCTGGAAAGGCCTGAACACAGCTGCCACATAAAGTGGAGATGAACATCACCATGTGTGTGTGTTTGTGAGCATATGTAAGAAAGAATGAGAATGTTTCTGTGTGATTGCTGCCTGTGCACAAGTGCTTGTTAGTCTAGTGGTTCTGTAATGAAGCATGTAATACTGCGCCATTCTCCAACACGCCTTTACTTCTGTGCTAGTTACTGACTAATACAGTGAGCCCAGGATTTCTTATGCAGAAAATAGCCTGCTAACTTTTTTGTCTGGGTGTAGTGTGCCCTCAGGCATTCTCACATCCTGCTGTGTTGCGTTACACAATATTTAGATAAGTCTAGCTTGTTTGTTTGAGTCAGCTTTCTCACTAACATGAGGGATTCATGGACCCTGTCATCTTAATCTGTGCATGTGGTTATTGCTCAGAGAGAGCGAGAGGAGATCAGATATTTCATAGGAAGATGAAGGATGAGTATGGAAGATTACATTTTAAACAGTGTGTGTGTGCATTAAAGGTCCCATATTATGCACATTTCACACTTTTATTTTTGGTGTCTACTAGAAAATGTTTTACATGCTTTAATGTTCAAAAAACACATTATTTTTCTCATAATGTCCATTGCTCCAGCCCCTCGATTCACCCTCTGTCTGAACAGAAATTTCTAGCTCCTGGCTTTTTAAGCCCTCCCTCCCTATAAGCCCACTTTCTGACTGGCCAACTTCTGGAAGCATGCCGAGGGGCAGCAACTAGTTCAGCATGAACACGAAAGTGTGGAGATAGGTTTGGCTATGCGAGATGAGACAGCAACCAGTGCTTGTATTGATGGCAGATACCCTAGCTTGGAAAATAGCAATATAGAGAAGTGATGATTTATCAAACCACAAATGATATAAAAATTAGGTTGTCAAAAAAGATAGAGCAGCTACAGTTAGCAGTAGTTAGCTAAGCCAGAGCAGTGTGAGGATATCGGAGGGAAAACCAGAAAATATTTAACATTACTTCTTAACTGAGAAAAGCACTTTCTGCGAGACATACTTAACAACCACCAGCTCCAGATCAGCGACAGACTGAATATTTGGTGTTATTAAAAGTTAAAACAACAACAAAAAAGGTTGGATGGGGGGTCTGTGTGGGCCATAATGGGGGCATGGCTGAGGGTGGTGACTGTATACTTGTAACATCAGGAAGTTTTGAAGGCTCGTTTAAAGGGGACTTATTATACTTATTTCCAGCTCTATCTTTTTATTCTGGTATTCCACTAGAGCAGATTCAGTTAAAAAAAAATCCTTATTTATCTTATAATGGTCCATTATGCAGCCCCTCAATTCATCCTCTGTCTGAAACAAGTTGTTTTAGCTCCTGTCTCTTTCAGACCCCCTTCCCTAAAAGCCCACTTTATTTTGATTAGCCAACTTCCAAGAAACTTACCGAGGGGCTTTTGAGCTGCTGTAACCATAGAACAATGACATCACCCATTGGTTTGTGGACTACTGTTGTAAAGCATTGAGTGTGCCGTTTTAGCCGTCGCCATCTTGTTTTTTGATACCAGAAAGTGACCATTTTTGGACGGGTGGGTGGAGCTAGCTAGCTTAGTTAGTAAGGTGCATTCATTATTCACGTTAACTATGATATTAAGTAGGATTCTAATTTTTGCTAGCATAAAACAGGTTAAAAAAGTAAATTTACAATTGACTCGTTTTATTAATTAACTTTCATGAACTGAAAACACACTATGAAAAGGTCAAAGTTCTCAGATGAAAACACAGACAGCAACCAAAAACAAGTTCATGGCTAGCTAACTGTTCACAGTGCAGTGGATAAAACTGATCCTTCTCTAAGCCACGCCCCCCTTACTTACTGTTGCTAAGTCCGAAGAACTGTTGGACCTGATGGACTTTTATCACGACGCTGCCACTGTCTATTACTGCACTCCCTGGAGAAATATTGTCTAATTTTTGGAAAAAGCGAACTTAGAAAGAAGACAGTTTTTCAGTTGCATTCAGCATTTGAAGGTTTTATTCAGGTGTCAAACTGACTTGAAAAAAATAAAGATGAAGCTAAAGCCTACCGATCACAGTGTAAAAGTGAACCACCGCCTCATCTCACTATTGAGAAAGAGGACAATGATATTATAGATCAACACTGGTCCTGTAACGCTGGTAGGTCTCTAGTCACTATTACAATCATTAAAAAGCAGAACAGTAGGGCTTTATTACGTTACATTCAGTATTAAGTTAGCTAGTGTTAGCTAACTAACATTACATTAGAAACAATCCACAGCCTACATTTTTTGCATTTGTTTAAGGTTTTGGAAAGGATATAAATCATACTTCTCCTTTCAACCTCTCTGGGTAGTGACTGTAACTATTGCAAGTGCCCCAGAAACAGCATTTGACCATATCTCTAAAAATACGGCAAACAAAAGCTAGAAAAACACTCCTCTGTATTAGTCAATGGAGCACAGCCATGAAAGTGTCAGACCTCAGTTAGAGCAAGTCCTATACTGCACTTTGATTGGCCAGCTGCAAATTCAGGGCGTGGCTTAGCGAAGGGTCAATTCGCCTCTATGCTGACTGAAAGGTTGTCGTGGTAGTGATATGTCAATCACAAGGTAACCACACCCTAAAGAATGTCCTGCTTCATCATCTATTTTACTCTAAATGAGACAGTAATTTACAAAATGATCATCAAGTGAGAAGTATGGTGATTTTGTCTTAGACTCCAAAGCAGTCTGATTTCTTTTTGCAACCAGTGAAGTCGCCCCCTGTTGGCCATTAGAAAGAGTGCAGATTTAAGGCCATTCTGCACTGGCTTCACCTTTCAGACTAATAAGCAACTACCATTAGTGGTTTCTAGCAAGATGTACAGCTATCTGTAAATCAACAAACGTTCCTTCACATCTGAAAAAGTAAAACTTGAAGAGTAGTCCTGAGTAGAGTAGTCTCACATATTCAGACCTGTCTCCACATTTTGTTTTAATGCTATACCAGTGTTGGAGAAAGCGCTATCAACAGAGGTCGAATTATGAGACAGACTGAGCAGATGGATGGGTGCGTACCTGTACTTGGTGGGCACGCTGTGCCTGGAACAGATTATGACAGTGACATCCCTGCCTAGCTGACGTCACCTTTACGGCAAAGTAAAACAAAACATTGGAAACCTAGTATTAAGTATAGCCTGAAGCCTGAGCTTTTTGGGATCACTTTAACATATGTTTACCTTATGATTTAAAACTTTTTCCAAGTTTACTATGAAGTTCAGACACTGAAACATTTTAGTATTTATATAACACCTAGACCTGCTTTATAATAATAAAGACATGGAAATCTTACTTTCAATATGGGACCTTTAACTCTAAAAACACTGTGTATGTGTGTGTGTGTGTGTGTGTGTGTGTGTGTGTGTGTGTGTGTGAATGACGATGTCGGTGAATGTCTTTAAATTTAACTAGTAATCTCTTCTATTTAACGAGTCCATTACAGGCTTACACTTTATCCTATCTGATGTCACTCCTCATTAATTCAGTAGAACTCATTAGCCTGCATCGTTAAATAATTACCTACTGAGCAAAAAGACATAGAACTTGATTAAGCATCCCATTCAGAATTGAACAATTGTTATTTTAGCTGCAGTTAAGTAACAGGGAAGGGCCATCGGTGCCAGTGTTAAATAGCAAGCCAGCTGAGGAGTTCACCTCAGAATATTTTGAAAATACTGTACATTGTGCACTACTCCTAGTAATGGTAACTTTTGTCATTAAATTGTAATATTCAGTCATTTCTTTCTTCATAAAGCAAAATAAACAACATTAATAAACAACATTTGGCTTATTCTTATGGGAAATTTTGGAAGGAAACATGGAGAGTGTGGTAGTGCATGAGCCCTCTTTCAGATAAACTAATTAAAAACAAATTAAAATATTTATTGTAGTGCTGCTGGGCCAGCATCATTAAAAGCACAGAAAGAGATGTCTTCTTTTTGGAAGAAATGACAACAAAGAATAAAGAGAATGAAGAAACTGAAAAACACTTTGTCAACTCACAACCCACGCAGCCTTGGTTAACTTATAGAAGCTGTGTCACGTGAGAACTTACTGGAATATTAGGACTAGCGACCATTTTGGTTACAAAAAATGACTTAAGTATTATTAGATATCTTCCATTAAGGGTGCCTCCTTGGACTCAGGGGTTAAGCGATGACCATGAACTGTAACGTCCATGACTGGACTCGTTATGAGGATCTTGTTGCATCTCTCTTTCCCTCATTCCCTGTCTTCTCTCTACAGTCGTTGTTTAATAAAGGCATAAAAAATATCCAGAAAAATAATTAAGAAATTACATATCTTTTAAGCCAATGGACTGAGACAGCCTTCAAAATTGGGGTCATTCACGCACAGTTGGTCATGGAAGCTGCTCAGACCAAATACAAACTGCTTTTTCTGGTTCTATATTGCCTTGCATAAGGGATAGCATGTCACCTACTGCCAGTTTTCATCCATACATTTTATCAGCAAACCTTTAGGCTACAAATCAACTACTGTGATTGACTGATTTAGTCCATTGCACCAAAAGCAAAAATATTATTTGAATATGACATAGCTCTGCTTTGTACAGTATATATAAGTATATATGACTAGTAGTATCCTCTCACAGAAAACATGGTAAACCATATCTATTCAGTTTCCATTCAATTTGAAATTAAAATTGTAAGTGTCTACTATTACAATCACAATTACACTACCAAAAGGAGAATGTTTCACTATAATTACTGGTGTAATGGCAATGCAAAAAGTGTATGAAGTACCAAAGTATTTAGTAGCAGTAAAAACATCCTTAAGGGTATTAAAACTTGATTAACAACACATAGATGTTTTCTGAAAAATAGCATTCACACCTAAGTGAGAAAAAGTTCACTAACAAGCTTCATGGTATGTGCAGGAGCTGGTCATTAAAACATGGCAAAGTTGAACTTGTTTTCCACCAATTACACTGTTTAAAAGATTCTAGACAGGTTATACATTTTTCATTTGACATTGATTTTACCTTGCAGGGTGCAAGGAATTAGTTGAGAGTCACTGAGCAAATCACACGTTAGTCACTTTTTACAATTTTAGTTGGTTGCTACATGTACAGGAAATATGTGAACATGAGTGAATCTTGGACAGATGGCTCTCTAATGTTGCACAAGGAACAAATGACCACTGAGTGACTCTGTCTCAAACAGCTGGTGTGTGGTAGCTCTGCACAAGTGCCTGAGTGTGCATGTGTTTGTGTGTGTGAGAGGGAGGCACTGGCAAAAGGGGGTCATCACCAGATGGCACACACATGCATACAAACCAATTAATATCAAGGAAATAAATATGGAAACAAACTCATTCGTGACCACACACTCCTTATACTTGATTCATCTAACAACTCATCCTTCTGCTATCCTACATCTGTGGGAAACAAATTGAAAGTTGTTGTGAGTGTGTGATCCTGATAAGTATTGAAACGCGTGCAATGCACGTGCACACACACACACACGCACGTGCGCACACACAGTGTGCACAGCGTCGAGGCAGCACATTTTCTCCGGCTTGGCTGTAAACCAACAACCTGCAGGGAAGTAAACAGCCCCTGAAAGGAGGATATGAAAACCCCTCCACAGGAGACATTGTGTCTGGCGTGATCACACTGTGTGTGCATATGTGTGTGTGTGTGCGCATATCTGTGAATAGGGAGGGGCCTTTAATGCCCACCATCCAATTAGACAACATACGGGTCATCAGCATCATTAGCTGCTTGGCCTACATTTATTATATGCACACATGAACACGCAAACATACATGAAAATGCGCATTTCAAACACAAGCACACCGCCATTATCAAAACACATGATGCTTTGACACCAGTTCATTCCCATTATCATATCCATATCCAATTCAGATTAACATCATTGATTTTCAAGGGGCATAAATGCATGTTCACATGTGCACACATACTAAGACCTGTACATATACATACCCATAAAAAGTACAAGCTCACATACAGTACATACACTCTCAAATACACATGCATACACAAACAAAGTGTACACAAAAGCATGTACACACTCTCATGCATTACACGCAACCACACAGCAACGGGATAATGAGAGAGGTGAGAGGTCTGAAATTGAGCCGAGGTACAATGGGACCTGAACATTGTGGCCTTGTGTCACTTTAACCCCCCAGAACAGATAGTGAGATAGAAAACAACCCGGGAGAGCAGCAGAAACACCTTCATTACGCTCTGTTTCTCAGCTCCCTTCTTTGAGATCCTGTTAGTCTCTCGTTCTCATTGTTCACCACTTCTACATTCTCTTGGTTCTAATCTTTCTAACTTCTTCTCCTCCACTCTCCTGTCCTCGTTCTCCTTTGCCAGCTTTTACAATTTGATCTGTAACTTCACAGTGTGGAGCAGGACACTGACAGCATCATTTGTCTTTCCCTGCATCCTCAGAGGTACACAGACACACACACACACACACACACACACACACACACACACACACACACACACACACACACTTAATTCATGTAAACACTTTAGTGAGTTAGGGAAATAATAAACTTGATGTAAACGTCGAAAGTTTACAGACATCTTTGTAAAAAACGGATAACTTAGTCTTAAAAGTTTATGGCACTGCACCTTGCTTTGGGATAAACAAACAAATATAAAAAACACAACAAATGTTCTGATTCCCATATTAAACAAATGTTTGCAAAATCCTGGCAGCATTTGGTGTGTAGTTTTATCATGCACATGCAACATTTAACACCTTACTTTCAAATAATCTCACAATCCTAAATTTAAATAATATGTTTTCCATGTACCCTTACCGGTACCAAGACATACAGATCGTAAGATAGATTTTCTTTCAAGAGTTTTTAGATATGCCACCACAGTGCAGTAGAGGTGAATTTAGTTTGAGATCATCAAAAAGAACACTTCACCTCCTCTTTTCCGGTGTCATGATTTAAACACAATTAACACTTTAACAATTAACGCTATTGTCACAATGTGCAAAATGCTTACTCTAGGTATTACTAAATCTACACATGCATGACTATGTAATAAATAATCTTCTCAAATTCATTTGGCCCTTAATAGCATACACATCCAAAGAAAATTCAAATAATGTGTTTATTTGGAAATTTTACAAATTAAAGGTTTAATGCATTTAATAATTGTTTTCTCTAAATAAAATATGTTTTTGACATTTCAGTGGTAGTAACCTACAATATTGGACCATTCTCTCAATCTCTGTGTTCCCCCATCCCCATCCACACACAGACGGACAAGAAAAAAAATGCAACCCTAAATTCAAATGCAACAATGCAAAACAGCCTTCCAAACAGAGTTTGGACTCATCCCAGCACAAAGTTTTCCCAATGTATTATTTACTGCAAATGCAAAGCTATTAGTGGACTGAATTAGATTTGTACAGGTGTTTGTGATATTGAGTTATTGTGTATAATCATCTAGTCCTGTTGCAGAGGCCCCCATGGCAGTTCCTGTGTTGGTCCATTAGAATGCTGACAACAAAAGCCGGAGAGGTTTATAAGGAAAAAACTACACTGGATTTTACCTTATGAAATGCTTATTTATGCTACACCATCTCTATCTGCATCCAAGCAATACTCCCAGAACTGCAAGTTGTAATTCAAATTTAGAATATAAATCAAAGTTC
Source organism: Micropterus dolomieu (assembly GCF_021292245.1). Taxonomy (NCBI): domain Eukaryota; kingdom Metazoa; phylum Chordata; class Actinopteri; order Centrarchiformes; family Centrarchidae; genus Micropterus; species Micropterus dolomieu. The sequence continues at coordinate 31,813,251 of NC_060150.1, read as the reverse complement.
TGTACTTCACAATATCGTATTTCCTCTAAGAGTAGTGCAGCAAACATACAGAAATGTACAAGAGCTATGGTTCTATAATGTTTAAGATATTTTTACATCTTGAAAGTAGTAACAATTGATACAAATCAATGAACAGGAGATATACATTTGACTCGTCAGCCAGCGGTCAGAGAAGTCACACTGAAAAGCAATCACAACGAGATGTCTGCCAATATCCAGCCAGTCAATATTAATTTAGGATATTTTGGAAGACAATTGTGCAAGCTAGTATTCATATTTAAAGTGATCACCAACTGAACAATGGCTGGAGCAACTGGAGCCTTTGCTTTGGTATGTTGATGGCATACACACATGCATACGCACACAATGCAGCACCTTGCACACAAAATTATATCAATACATACAAAAACCTGTTTGTAACATCTTCAGAATGGCTTTGAAATGCTTTTGAGAGACATTCAATAGCTGGAGATAACCATTCGACAACAGCTTGTGAGGAGCACTGCAAAGCGAGTGGGGTGAGGTTTAATCCAGAGGCTGCTGGTGGTTGATTGAGCATACAGCTCAAAGAGCCGGCCAAGTGGACATGGAGTTTATTTTTCTCTAAAGCATCTCAGCCCTCTGTGGAGTTGGTGTGAGAGTGTGTGTACATACTGTAGATGAACAAATGTTGTTCATCGGATCAAGGACGAGAGTTCCTTTTCTATGCTAATGGCATACAAGTCAAATGCACACAGTCAAAATTAAAAATCACTACTCTAACAGTGTGTTTGTAGGATTTTTCTCTGTACAAAGGTGGAATTTAAGCATCATTGCTAATTTTAAAGACCAGACCAGTCAAACTACACTGCATATTGCAAAATGTAAACTATTAATTTTTCTGTGATCATTTTCAGGAATTAGCAAATGCCCTTCTTGGCTATAAGGTGAACTTGAAAATATATCTACCAATGTAACATTGAATGTATTTTTACATAGTTAAATTTACATGGGAAATTCTCTGTGAATCCTTTAGACAAATGTCTTTCTAAAGGATGGTGCTGAGACTGTTTTGGCAATCTTTTGAGTTAGCAAATAATTAAGGCAGTCTCCTGCTATGCCTAGTCTGCAGCATTGACTTTTTCATCAGTGACATGTCAGCTTAACAGGATGATTTTCTTATCCACTTATCCAACAACATTATGCTGCTTAATTTAAAATAGTTATGTGAAATTGAATTTACTTGTGAGCCGAAAATCTGATGTTCAATCAGGCCCTGAACACATTTTTGGATCAATGTAATAAGTAAAGAGGAAATTCCATATTCATGGCTGCTTGGGCAATTTACCTTTATGCTCAGTTCACTGTACAGATGTGAACTGTCACATAAATACATGCTACTGAAACTAGCATGTTCATTGCACTTGAAAGATGACTGAAAGAACATGAGGTGCAGCTGTAAGTAGCATGAGTTGTGTGAGAGACACTACAGCATGTGTATATTAACAGTTTTGACAAGTAAAATCAAATGCAATTGGTAAAACTGGTATGCTCAATATAAGTGGTCTAAATATAAGTTTGTATTTGTCTTGTATCTGTTTTTGTATATACACTGTAAAAGATTACTTTGATTTAGCTCATTAATGCAAACTCTATCATATACAGTAACTATAAGAATATAAATTGAGTGTAGCACTAAATTGAAAAGCCTTTTGAAGTCAGCACATTAATTTCATCAAAGTTGATTCAACTGAGTACAATTTAAAGAGAACTGCTGTGAAAACTGAGTTGCATCAACTGTGAACACAATTCACATTTGAACAAATTAAATGATATAGATAAACAAATATCATAATTGTATAATTCAATCATTTATGTTTAATATCCAATTACATTAAGTAATTCTTATTAATATGACTGTAGTCAGCAGATTGAATTTAAACATCGTAAACAAAACCAGAGGTTAAGAATTTATACAAGACATTAGGAAAATCAGAATCAGACATATCGTTTCAGCCACAAAAATCACAATTTGACCCTGCGATGTGTTTAATTAATAGAATTACCAATACAACTTGGTTGTGAAGGCATTTCCAGGATTAGTATGGGTTCTCTGCACTATATACATGGCTTCATGTAGGATTGTGATCTGTCATCATGCGGATCATTCATTGAACACACACACACACACACGCATACACATGCATGAACACACATGCTTTTTCTGCGGATCGGCTGGCAATCTTTATTTTGAAATTACTTAAAGGTTCAGTGTGTAAACATTGGTGGCATCTAGTGGTGAGGGTTGCAAATTGCAACCAGAGGATCCCAGTGCATTCATGTGCTCCTCAGATGGTCCCATTTCCCCACTTGTGAAGTCGTTCTTCTGACTTCCGGGTGTGATCATGTGCTCTAAAATTGGAATGTGGAATCAACATGGACACTACTACAAAGATGCATATTTGCAATGCAATAAGTGATTTGCACAAATCAAAGTTCTTTATACTTCTTTATGTCTAATGTACACGTTATTTCTCTTTTTGCAATAAAGATTAATGGAGGAAAAAAAGATTGTGATTATTCCGACACCACATGCCTTTCCAAGCCCGCAGAAGCACGGGCCAACACGCTCTGTTGGCTCTTGCGCTAAATAATACGTGTGGTCCTCCATTTGTCCAAATTTCTCTTCTTTTCTTACTTCTAATAAACCAGTCGACTACTACTATTACTACTACTAACTTTCTTCTTCTTCTTCGTACGTATTCAGCTTAGTGATGAAACTATCTCTGTAGCACTGTTTGTCCATTTGGGCTACTGTAGAAACATGGTGGCGCAACATTGCGACTTCCATGTAAGAGGATCTGAGGTGCATGTAGATAGAAATGGCTCATTCTAAGGTAATTAAAACATAACAGTTCATTGTGCAATTATGTCATTATACACCACTGAAAACTTAGCTATGGATATTATATTGCATTTCTGTCAATAGATCTTCCTAAATATTGCACACTGAGCCTTTAATTGGCATGTATTTTTTGTGTATTTGCATGGCATTTAAGGTTTCTGTATTAGTGTAAGTGCAGCATAGTAAGTACAGATACTGAAAACAGTATCATTAAGAATGTTTTCAGTGTTGGAAACATAACTCTTTCATATGATTAATCCAATTTGACAAAATCCAAATTTGAAAAGTTGATCAGTGATGACTGAACTTCTCCAACTTCTGAAAAGTCAAATAAACCTTGTGATCTACAAAGCTGTAAGATGTCCTTCATTATTTCAAGCTTTAACAAATAAGGAACATCTTCATCAGACCATTGGAGGAGTTGTTACTATGGTTACCAGCACAAGCTAGTGAGAGAGAATGAATGAGAGGGAGAGAGAGAAACAATGGTGCGCAGAACATTGGTTATAGGTGGTGAATATATGCACATGTAATCAGACAGCAGTGACAATTCAAAAGAGACAACATTAATTTTCAAACACAATAAAATTGTCTCCTTACAGTAAATCTCAGTATGTATTATTATATAAATCATGCTTTTTCGCACGCGGACACACACACACACACGCACAGAATTCGCATACACTGTGGAGCTGTGAAAACTATGATGAATTACGCATCTGCAGGAAGTCAATAACACAACTATTTGATCTTTAGTGTAGAGATAATTTACTGAAGATTTACTGTAGAGATAAAAAAGAAAGTGAAAACACATACGGTATGCGTATATATGTCATGTTATGTTATGAAGAGATTGTCCACTACAGGAGCGTATGTGTGTTCTCAAGTGTGTGTGCTGCTCTTACCTGAGGCAGCCAGTAGCATTGCGCAGCACCTGGGAGGTATGAAGGTGGAGCTTGCGGTCATCATGGTGATTGGGGGAGGAATCCCAGTTAGAGTGGGGTATGATGACGCTATTGGTCAAAACAGCCAGGGCATCCTGTATGATTGGCATCTTCAGAGCATCACATGATGACAGGTTCCATAGCACACCTACACACACACACACACACACACACATGCACGCAGAAAGAAACCCAAATTAAGAAAGTAGATTAGTTTCAATAATATTTAAAAAGAGAAAACCAAGTAATGCTGTCATTCAACTGAATTGCTCGTGTCTCGAAATTGCAATAGTGAAAAATAACTTACATTAACTTATTATATAAATCTAAACATTTGCAGACAGAGAAAATTAACTTTTTCCAAATAGTGAACTTCAGTATTAAAGCATGTGTTTTTTAAGTATTAAACACAATCTCCGCGTGTTCTGGCGAAGCTTTTTATATGTGATGTACAACATCAGAATGTAAATCTCATAACAAGACCAACAAAGATTTCATATTCATACAGTATCTACATTTCAGAATATTGGCTTTGCAGAGGTGGGTAGAGAAGCCAAAACTGTACTCAAGTAAAAGTAATGCTACTCAAGTAGAAGTAAAAGAAGTCATCAAAATAACTACTAGTAGAGTTAGAGTACAAATTATATACTGAAAAAAAAATGACTTGAGTAGCCATTCAACATGGCTATTCAACATGCCCCACAAATTTGATATTACTACAATTATTCAACCACAGATGGTCTTCCTTAGGTCAAGGTAAAGAAGTGACCATACACCTGTATTTATTTGTGATGAAATAACAAGGTATCATCTCCTGGTTTGGTAATCTGCCACATATACACCAGCACAATATTCCCAGTCTGTATATATCAAGTGTGATCACAAAATATTACACTAATATTATATTCTATTTAGTACACCAATAAGTAATGTCTGCTATAACATATTATAATGAAGTAAAAGTGGTAACATGTTGCATTGACCTTTAAACTTTGATCATTCCAGTATTGATGTCCCAAGTCCCAGTTCCTATCACAGACAGCCACATACAGTGGGGGAAATAAGTATTTGACCCCTTGCTGATTTTGCAGGTTTGCCCACTTACAAAGAATGCAACGATCTATAATTTTAATCATATGTACATTCTAACAGTGAAAGACAGAATCCCAAAGAAAATTCCAGAAAATCACATCATATGAATTTATAAAAATTGATAACCATCTGATGAGGAAAAACAAGTATTTGACCCCCTACCAAACAGCAAGTATTCTGGCTCCTACAAGCCAGTTAGTCTTTCTTTAAGACACAGCCCCAATCCCAACCAATTATCTACATCAAATACACCTGCCTCACCTCGTTACCTGTATAAAAGACACCTGTCAACACCCAAACAACCAGCATCCAACATCAGCACCATGGGCAAGACCAAAGAGCTTTCTACGGACAATCAGGGACAAGATTGT
>NC_060150.1:31794507-31807860 GCF_021292245.1 Micropterus dolomieu | reverse complement strand
AGCCTCTTTTTCCTATTTGTAGTGGAGATGAGTGGTACCCGGTGTGGTCTTCTGCTGTTGTAGCCCATCCGCGTCAAGGTTGTGCGTGTTGTGGCTTCACAAATGCTTTGCTGCATACCTCGGTTGTAACGAGTGGTTATTTCAGTCAAAGTTGCTCTTCTATCAGCTTGAATCAGTCGGCCCATTCTCCTCTGACCTCTAGCATCAACAAGGCATTTTCGCCCACAGGACTGCCGCATACTGGATGTTTTTCCCTTTTCACACCATTCTTTGTAAACCCTAGAAATGGTTGTGCGTGAAAATCCCAGTAACTGAGCAGATTGTGAAATACTCAGACCGGCCCGTCTGGCACCAACAACCATGCCACGCTCAAAATTGCTTAAATCACCTTTCTTTCCCATTCTGACATTCAGTTTGGAGTTCAGGAGATTGTCTTGACCACACCCCTAAATGCATTGAAGCAACTGCCATGTGATTTGTTGATTAGATAATTGCATTAATGAGAAATTGAACAGGTGTTCCAAATAATCAGTGTGTAGTGTAGTTACATGTTTGTGTCTTATAGTTGATTATTGTGATCTTGTATTGAGCACCATGGGCCTTGAGAAACGGCATTTGGTTCATTGTGTGGATGAATGACAACAAATGAAATAGAACTAGCAGCAAAAAAAGCGTCCTGCTCAGCTTTCAGACCGCAGTCTGCAGTCTGAAGAGGACATTAGCCAGATCTAACTGCCTTCACTTTTCCAACAGTTGGAAAACAACAGACAGACTTTAATTAACGGACACGCTTTGACCTAATGTTACACTGTACATTTACTGCCAGACTGAAACGTAGCGGTCATCTTTTCCTCTGCTCCACTGCTTTCACCATCACCTACTGCCGCCTGTCACGTAGCTGTCCTTTGAAGAATGACGAGAGGACACTAGCTAAGTGCTACCGTGCTGCACAGTCATTAACGTTAGTTGTGCATTGATTTTATTGATCATGTGATAGCTTAGTAGCAGCAGTCACTCATTCAATCAACAGTTGTCTGTCTGTGCCAGACAGGGAGAACCACACGTCTCCACTGTGTGCACCGTATAAACGGTCCGGAGCTGCACTTCACATTTCCGAGTTCTGCCTTTTTCGTCCTGTCAACATTATGTTATCAATTAACCTCTAGATAATCGATTATTGACATTTGTGAATCGATTCATAATCATCCAAGTCAATTAAAAATCAATTATTTTCCACACCCCTAGTTGAGTATCTGTGGGTTTGGATGTGAGAGCATCTGCATGTGCCACTGCCATTGTTTTAGAACGCTGCTAGCCTTATTAAAGGGTTTATTAGAGAGTTCCAAAGGGGTTTCCATTCAAAATTGTTTGTGTGAGACAAACTGTGACTTTGGGACTAACTGAACTTTCCTGCCACTATAGATACAATCAATAGAAGGCACTGCTTAGGGGTGGAGATTGCAGCAAGCTTTATCTTGCAGAACATCAGTGTGGAACTGATTAGTTAATGCACTATTTCTTGAAAGCGGCTGCAGGAAAGTGCAAAACAGCTGACTGTGACTCATATGAAGGTATTCATTTGTTTCCCTATACACATACACCTTTTTATGGCTTTTATCATCCAAGTTTTAACCATTCCCGTCTCTACAACACTGACAAATACTCACACTGAAAACTGAAAGCAGACCCACCTCGGCTTTGATCTTGTTGTCTCCGAAGCAGAGATGCTGTAGGTAGGCTGCAGCATTGGACTGCACTGATGGGAACTGGTGTTGTAACATCTGGATCACCTCTGGCAGCTCCGGATCTCTCCACCCAAACTCTCTGCAGAGAGACAGACAGAGACACTTTGATTCCTGCAGCACTTTAACAAAAGCATCTCGCCAAAACACAGGAGATAACCTGAAAGTAGTCCAATAAAATCACAGACTCTCCTCACAACATTCCCAGAGCTACATATATTTTACACATTCACATACATAGTTACACAGCATACACAGAGAAAGCCAGATAGATAAAAAGGTATGAATGAGAGAGAAATTGAAAAATGTTGAAAACCCCTTTGTTCTGTTCTCAACTAAACAGGTCTCTACTTATGTGAGAGTGAAGATGAGTCCAGCAGGTTAAACAGGTGCCATCCATGAACACTTTTACAAACCTTTTCCTGAAAGAACAACACAGTGATTCTTTGAACGTCTTTCAACTCTCTATGGCCAGATGATTCAACATATAGTGAGTTCATTAAAGCATTACAACTGTGTTTTTAGTATTTATCTGAGATGTAACATAAAACACATTACATTATCTGCATAGTTGGACTTGCATGTGATATTATGAAAATTAAAATGCAGTGCAACACATTTCAGTACAACCACAAATTGACACAAGCTCAGATATAGTTTTGAGTAAGCTTAGAAAAGGGATAAAAAAGTTTGAAAAATTGCACAGCACAGCATTACTACTGCCTGCAGTCTGAGTGGTGTGAGTTATGTTCTATATTTTCTACCATTAGAAGTTCACACTCCTATGAGCACACTGGACAAAGTGAAATAAATGTTTTGTCCCATGGTAATACCCTAGAAATGGTCTCCTTTATTGTATTATCCCCTGCCGATAATTGTTTTGCTACGGTCCCCCAAATGAGGAAATTATGAGTGTGCAAGAAAGTGTGGGCGACTGTGTGTCTCTCCACAATCTACTGTAATATTTTCTCCAATAACCACTCTGTTAACGCTTTCTTGGTTACTTCCTCTCTCTCTCTCTCTCGGTCTCTCAATGCTTTCAGAAAACTGTCAACTCTTAATGAGATCCGAAGAAAACCTATGTTGAAATTTTGCGGCTGCCATCGATTGTGGTGTTTGAGGATTGATTTTGTTGTTTCTGCATTCATGCTCACTGTTCTGTGCCAAAATGCGGATCACTGTAACCCCCATCAAGCTATCATGATTTATTTTGCCTCCTCGCTCAGCCTCCCCTAACATGAAAATGTGGTAAATATGGGACAATTGACCTGCCTGAAGAGTTGAAATTGATGGGGTAGAGGCTTGTGTGTGTGTCTGTGACTGAAGTTTTAGCAGCAGAAAATCAAAGCTCAACACCGCGCTCTCATCTCTGTCGGATCAAGCGAACGTGGTCTATGAAACATCTGTGAAAAGCAGAGCGTTCATGGAGAGTAAACATGGCTCTCAAAGATAAAGCAAGTTCCAGCGTGGACGGCTCTTTATCTGCCGAATGATAAGTGTTCATTCAGCTATAAAGCAGGGCTGAAGGAGGGAGGTAGAGAGGGAGGAAGAGGGAGGGATTCCCAAGGCATTTAGGGGATTTAGGAGGAGAGACCCTCAAACAACACTCCTTAAATCACACAGCCAGATAAAATCAGGGCAGTTTGTTTGTTTATGGCGTGTGTGTGTGTGTGTGTGTGTATGTGTGTGTGTGTGGCAACATTTAGATAGGATCATAATGTGTGCTTATGTTGACACAATTACCTCTGTGCCTGTTTGTTGCTATGTGAGTTTGTGTCTGTCAGTGTGTGTGTGTGTGCTGCGTGCACATTTAATTTCATACCCATATGTGTCTTTATTTGAGTGTATGTATGTATGTGACAATGTGTTAATGTGCATGGCAGTGTGTGTGCTTGAGTGTGTGTGTCATCCATCCCCTGCAGCCTCCAAGCTCTGTCAGTGTGGTTAATAGAAAGCAGAGTGATCTGCTGATAAGATAAGCATCATGGCTCGCCATTAATTAAAAACCCCTGGTAGGGAGAGAAGGAGAGTGAGAGGAACAGAACAGGAGAGGGAAACACAGCGGGTGAATGAGAATGAGGAAGGAGAAAAGAGAAAAACCAGAGTGTTCAAAGGAAACTGTGGGTACAGTGGGCAAGAGGATGCTGGTAAGAGATGGAAAAATAAATAAGGGATAGAGAAAGAGGAAAACAACCTTAAGATGAGATGCCAGTCATGTCAGCACAGGTGCTAATGAGAGCTACAGCCCTGGTAGATCCACTGCTAGGCGACAAGCCGACGACATGAAACAGCAGGATGCAAACAGAAAGGAATACAGCCCGCAAAAGAGAGAGCTGATCAAAGAGGCAGTGCTAACAAAACTGCATGGTTCACACTAAGTACCCACACATCTTTTGAGGAATCTGCAACACAATATGCTGGCCCCTATGTGCTATATTCTTTACGTTACTTTATTATTGTATGCCTTGTGTATTAATAAATGCTACACAGAACAATTTGTTGACTTGCCTTTTATAAACCTGAGCTCCATGTTCTTGATACGACACAACGGTAGGTATGAGAATAAATTAGGTGACACAGTTGCCGCGCAGCACTCCATGTCCTGGTTAGACAGGTTACTTTGCCATTTCTTGAGGCATAAGACGGTGAAATACTTTCAATGGAAACCCTAGGCATGGCAGGAGAGCAGTCTGACATACTGAGAATATATGCAGGTGGCAAGGGGGTTCATGGTGAAGGGAGAATGAGGTAGAGTGATATAACTGGGACATATGAAAAGACTGCTGTGTGATGGCAGGGCTTTGATGCAGGCAGACACACACACGTGCACGTGGGGGAGGCAAAATGTGATAGAAGAGTACAACACATGAAAATGCAAGGATTATCAAAGGATTCCCTTCTATTCATAAAAGTTATCTTCATATCTCCCTCTTTTCATGTCCAGGTCTCATGAGACAGCTGAAATCCCAACATGACCACTGATATATAGTGCACACACATGGAACACAGTGAGAAAACAAAGCTCATCTAATCTGAAAAAACACTGATTGGACAAGCACACAAGCCCACACACACACGCGAACGCACGCACGCACACATGCACGCACGCACGCACGCACTTGTGATGCCCTGTGTTTAACAATACTGATTGCCACACAGATTGGTTGATTGTTGCTGTGAATAATTCCAGGTCCTCTGCCTGGTAGAGGAAGGCTGAAGGTGGGGGGAGAGACATCCGTGACAGCAATACATCTTCCCCTCATCCAATCATTCATTGTCATGTTCCCTGTATCCCTGAACTCAAACGGATGAAATGGCAGAGGCAAAGTGTGGTAGGATGAATTATGTAACGGAGACTGTGATAAATAATGCCAAAGCTAAAAAATGAGAGCCATTGGGTTATGAAATTTAGTGTCTTGTGAAGAGTCAAACTGTCCACAAAGGCAGCTGAGTGGAATGGCCTTGGATATAGTCACTTTAAATTATTTATACCCATCCCTGGACATACAAGACTTCACAGTAACACACCACAAACACAACACATAAATGACCTGGCTGACACTGGTAATGAAACCATCCCTCAACGGGAGAACTGATTTTTGAGATTTGATTTTGACAAAATGTCAAACCAATGTCTGCATGACTATTGACATCTACGGGTGAAAAACAAGTTGCTGAACTGGTCATCTGATAATGCTTGGTCTTTGATTTCAGGTGATGACACTCACGCATTACACTGCACCAAAGATCAGCAAATACCAGAGCATCAGTAAAATATGTGTATTTCATATTTATTGCCGGTCTTTAGGTTTGTTTGTTTTGAAGCATCCATCCTACTGAAGTGCACTTGAACAACAGCTTAAGAAAAGTAATTTCTTAGCTAACCCTGCCAGGTTTTCTGTTGAACTGAATCACATTTGCCATGACACCAGCTACAACACGTGACCACATGTGATCTCATTCTCCATTTTCACAACCTCGTATGGTGCACGATTGTACACACAATTTTGGAAACCCATAGTTACATGATTTGGGTCTCCTATCCCAAATCACATCCATCAGCAGGGCCCACAATGCATCTGGAGTGACAGCTCCACACAGGAAGCCTGTCCCCCTGGCCTTAATCTGATTGGACAAGGTCTGTCATGTCTCTTAACTGATTGGAGGGTCAGATTGTCAGTATGCAAACCAAAGCAGATGCTAATTAGGACCTGAACATCAATCTTCATCATTGTGTTGGGATAGAGGGGGGCAGTGTGGAAGGGAGATAGTGGGAGAAAGAGAGGAAAAAAGCGGGAAGAACAGCAGAAAGAGAGAAAATTTAGGTAATCTGTTACTCTGGAGGAGCTGAATAAGAGTTTGACTTTTAATAAGGAGGAGCAAATAGCACACTTTTAAATATTGGCTATTAAATCATTATAGCAGTCCACACCCTTTTCCTCTCTCTCTTTTTCTCTATTTGCATCTTCTCTTTCCCTCTTATATAAATTTTCTAAAATAGTTTGCCTTTTCATCATCAGCCTCTTTTTATATTTTCTTCCTATGGATGGCCAAGGGAATGTGTATGTACGTGGGGTCTATTAGTGAAGGTAAAGTCAATACTACTCCAGAGACATCGGCGATTCCACCAATAAAACACATTCAGATAAGATGCAGGTGAAGATGCACAAACATTGACTCAAAGTGCATTTCTGTGTCTCTTTAATTAAAAGTGCAACTTAATTAAGATGCTATCCAGGAAACTAGCCAAATGTGTTGATGTTCCCCACGGACAAATGGTTGAAAGGTAAGCTTAAATACAGCCAGGGTAGCTGGATTCAGCTGAGACCTGACAAGCAGAGGAATAGCATAATATGGACAGCTTCACTGATTTTGTGCACAACAATAGCAGGGGCAGATTTGCCATCTGGCAATTCTGGCAAATGCCAGAGGGATAGGACCATTTGTTTTGGGGTGGGCCAGTCAGATCGATAATAATATCTGTGTTTCCCACACCTAGGCTTTACTTGGGCGGGCCGCTCAGGTGCATTAACGGCCGCCCTCATTATGAGAGAGATGTTTTCTACTACATTATAAGATGCAGACATGGATATTTTACAAGCACAGACCAGGTAAAGCAACAGTGAACACACCGGTGCAGGTGCAACTGGGTACAATGTCGGTTTCGGTTTCGATGGGCTTCTTCATTCAAGCTCAACAAGCCTCCTCCGCGCACCTGTGGCTAAAAATGGAATTGCGGGTGAAATTGCAACCGTTGTGTCATTTTGGCCACTTTATAAAACATAGCCCACTACTGATGGAGAAAGTCAACAGGGCCAATAAATACTAAAATATTAGAACTGAAGACAAAGAGAGCAGATTCAAGTAGGCTGGTGAGTTAACTCTAAAATAAAGGTAGAGAAGAAAGTAGAATTAATAGTGAAATAAGAAATAACCTAAGCTACTACAAGTAGAAATATTCTGTGGGACACATTGAATACATATAGGCTAAATAAATTGGTTAAGGACGAAATGCATAAGATGAGGTTTTATCACTTGCTCAAGTCTACTATGGTTATTATAATAGTATGCCTAATAATAATAATAAGTATAGCATTAAAAAAAATAAAAATAAATATAGCAACTATAGTATTTGGCCTAGCTGGCAACGGCCGGCCTGTCCTGAGATGGGCTGACCGACTCGATTAGGTTACTTAAATTGGGACATTCAGTCAAAATTTAACACCTCATTATCAGAGAGAGTGCAACATAATCTGATTGTCAGTAAAGTTACTTTTGTCAGAACAGAAAACCATGATCCTTTCTACATCTGCCATTTTACCAGACTTACTTGTTTTTATTCATGTGTAATCCAATATTGAGAGCAGTGTGTGAGAAATAATTTTGCTGCAATGTTTACATTGCGCACACGCCGCCTGTGTGAGTCCGGGGTAAGAGGGACACTTGCTACTGAACATAGACTGTATTCTGCTGCCTGATAAAAAAACAAGAAAATTGGTCTCTGATGGCAACTTTTATAAAAAAGCTAAATAAAAGGTAATGCCCTGGCAGTAGCAAATAGCTTTGGTGTAATATTGGATTTGATTACATTAATGTGTAAGTTGAGATTTATAACAAATATTTTATTGCTACTGTGTAAAGGGAATACTGCTGGTAAAACTATTTGCCAGCAGTATTTGTTTAAAGTGTTTGCAAACAACATGATAATGCACTTTTGTGTATATAGCAGTATATTTAAATTAAAAGTGGGCTATACACTACTTTAGAATTCATTATTCAATTTTGCGTGTATCAATGCGATTAATCGCAATTAAAAGTTGTAATCGTTGCCCAGCACTACCAAAAATGTTAATGTGTAGAGCTCTGCTGGAAGAACCAAATACAAATCCTAGCCACAGTATAGGGGATCAATGAAAGGTGGGGGAAGAGAGAGAGTGGTGGTCGTAATAGCTGGGCAGACAAAGGGATAGAGATGGGTGGATGGAGCCTGGGATGAAACCCCTCCAGAAATAAACAGTGGACAGAGAACATCTGTGGTAAGATGGCTGCAATGAAAACACCTAATTTTCTGTCACCGTCCTCTTCCTGCTTACCTACTGCTCCCCAGTTACTGGTGGGCAAATGCAAAAGGTTCTGATTAATCACAAATCACCTCTCTCCATGGAAACAGAAAAGGAAGCTGGAAGTATTAACTCCACACTTAACATAAATCAAAGAGAGAGAAAGACAGAGAAGAAAAATAGAGGAGAGAAAAAAATTAGTGAGGATAACAGAAAGTGTTGCCGGCTAGAAGCAAAAGAGAGAAATGATGAATGGACAAAGGAAAAAAAGTCTCACTACTTCAGTATGGAAAGCCACATATGACTTTTTTCCTTCTTTACCGCTTTTTATCTGCACACACAACCATCCCTGTTTGTCACTCTGTCTCACTACGCCTCTCTCTCTCTTTCCATCTGAAGCCCATGCAGCAACCACACAGACGAAGAGAAAAATCAATACGCTTTCTCTGTGGCATCTTCCAGCTGGGAATAGGAGGCTCGGGAGGCTGAATAAAAGCGAACAAAGGACGGAGTGAGAGGTGTTGAATGAGACTGAGTTACATGAATGCGATAGAGAGAGAAATGACGGTCGGCAGGGTCCAAAATGAACACCAGTCAACCGGCAAATGCGGGTAAATTTTAGGTTTGGCGGAAAAAAAATAAATTGGGGTCATTGGCCAGTTGTCCAGTAATTAATTTGGGATCACATCGTAGGGCCGGGTCTACGCTATGTTTTTTATGTGTACCAGCTCAGACAAATGTGACCCTCACTGTCCGCCATACCTACCATGACCATAGGACCATGACATCAGAGAATTAAATCAAAGCAGCATCAAACATCTGTGTTATTAGAGATGTAGGGAGACGCTCCCAGTGTTGATCCACCAAAAAGAAGACACGAAGACGAAGAGAAAAATCAGGAGGAGGCGAAGGTGGTCTGAACACTAAAATATGATATAATGATAAACAATATGCATGTATGTATGTACAGCCAACACACAAGAGACAAAGAAACGATTCATTTGTCCTAGGCAAAACAATGAAACTTAAGGTGTCGCCAAAATTGCCTTGCACAGACCAATGTTACGTTGTGAAGGCTCTGACAACAATGATGAGACAAAAGGCAACCAAAGTGAAAAATGTGTTTTGCGCTGTCCACGCTATTGGGAAGAAGGTTAAAAAGTAACCTTAGTTGTTGTGTCTTAGATTAGCTATTGAAAACAGACCCCTTTTTCCAGAAAAAATGCCTAAAATTACATACCCAAAATGAATCAGGAATAACTCCTCAACCATTTGGCCTAGATGCATAATTCTGGTCTCCTTTGAAAAGTCAGAAGCTAAGGAATATGAATCCATTGTGTATTAATATATTTATTTTACTTTTACAGACTACATGGAGACGCAATAAAGAAAAAATCTGATATTTTTATCCTCGCCTAGTAAAAAAAAGCTATATTTTAATGCAATAAACCATCAAAACCATCCTGAGGAAGCTTTTAATACAAATGAATATCTCCTAATACACCTAGAATGCAATTGTAACTGTAAATCTGATGAAAATAAACTAAAATACAACAATTATCATACAACATTTTCAAATATAGCAGGCGAATTTCCATATTTTGGCAATATTTATTGTTAAAATGCTGACTTTTATTGATAGATATCTTTAAAACACTTTTTCAGTCCATACAACCTATTTCCAAATGACAAAACATTGAAATATTGATAAAAACAGGAGTATTCATCAACATTCCTGTCACCAAAAGCACTCCCATGCTTTACAGACCTGTAGATTTAGAACGGAACATCCCACAGTGATGGGGGGGTATCAATCGATCCGGCTTGAGCAGACCTTTCATTTGATGTCTATATATCTCCAACGGATCGGCCACAAAATTGCAAAAAATACCGTATGTTCTCAAGCGGCATGTTTGCTCTCTGCAGAAAAAGACGTCAGCAGGCAGGCAGCTTGCAGGTATTGTGCAATAATCAAGATGGCGCCCGCTTAGACTCGGAGCAACAACATCGGCGGGTTTCGAGTTAAAATGGCAAAAAAAATAAAAAATTTCAATCTGTATCAGCGCCCAGAGCACCAGAGTCACTATACACCAAACTGTTTTTTTACACTGTACACACAATCAAATAGGTCTGTTGCCAGTGGGTGATAATATAGGCTGTTCCCTTTCGAAGGGAACTCGCGATGCGTCATCAACGCTTTGGGAACGCCCCCGGCGTGAATGCGTCTGAAGCATCTATGTCAACTAGTCCAATGGAAGGAATGATCGTCAGGGGCGGGGACAATTATACAAGCCCTGTGCCTCTCCCTGCCCGCGTTACTTAACGGGTGGGGACACACACGAGCTTTGTGTAGTTTGTTTGGGATCGGAATATGTGATATCAGCCTTCGAGGGGGCTGACTGTCAGCATTGTGAGATGTTGCCGCTTCGCTTGCTCCCTTCTCGCCTGGCGCTTTTCGAGGAAAGTGGCCGGGCTCACGATCCTCAGGGTGCTGGACCCGCGTCTGCTGAGGCAGCGCGGAGAACGCATTCCTGGGGATCGCAAATGGATCTTTCAGAGGGGTTGGAGACGGGTCCGAGGGCCTTTTCTCCTCCCTTACCTGAGAAATCCAGTGCTCTCCCCCCGGCGGAAGCCCGCTCTGCGGTTCTTTCTGCCCAGGGAGAGAGCCCGCCTTTGCTTCGGTGCTCTAGCTCCGAGGAGTTAGATGTTCTGAGCATTGAACATAGTGAAAGCACACACGTGGGGGAAAGAGATTCGCCACCTTCTTCCCCAGCATATGAGGAGCTGGTGGAGGTGATTACTAGAGCTGTAGATAAACTACATCTTGAGTGGCCAGCTGAGAAAAGGGACGCTCATCCTAGGAGTAAATTAGATGAGCGTTTCCTTTCTTCTAATATTTCACCTCAGCCACAAGGCCTTCCTTTTTTCCCTGATCTACATAGTGAGCTATCTAGAACTTGGAATAAGCCTTACTCTGCCCGTGTATTTAGTCCTCAGGGTCATATTTATTCAGGCATTAAAGGTTTGAAGGAGTATGGTTATGAGTCGATGCCCCAGGCTGAACAGATGGTCGCGAGCTATCTGTCACCTGGTTCAGCATCGTCTCTGAAGGCCTCGGCTTTGCCTACAAAGCCGTTAAAGACAACATCTACTTTAGTGGGCAAAGCATATGCGGCAGCAGGTCAGGCTAGAGCATGTCTGCACACTATGGCAGTGCTTCAGGCTTATCAGGCCGACCTGCTGGGGGATTTGGACGGGAGTGAGGGAGTAGGGCCCGAGGAGGTTCGTGAACTTCGCTGGGCCACAGATCTGTCTCTCAGGGCTACCAAGGAGATCGCTAGAGCAATTGGGCGGTCTATGGCAGCCCTGGTGGCCACTGAGAGGCACCTCTGGTTAAATCTGGCTGAAATTAAAGGTAAAGACAGATCTTTTCTCCTGGATTCCCCGATTGTTCCTTCTGGTCTCTTCGGCGACGCAGTAAATTTAGTCGTCGATAGATTCCAGGAGGCTAAGAAGCAGTCGGAGACATTCAAAAAATTTCTCCAGCCGTTATTTCATTGTTCCAAAAAAGGATGGAGGGTTGCGTCCCATTTTAGATCTTCGTCTGTTGAACCGTTCTGTACAGAAACTCAAGTTCACGATGCTGACACTCAAACAGATTGTGACACAAATCAGATCCGATGACTGGTTTGTCACGATAGATCTCAAAGATGCTTACTTCCATGTCTCCATCCTCCCTCAGCACAGGAGGTTCCTGAGGTTTTCTTTCGGGGGCAAGGAATACCAGTATCGGGTACTTCCTTTCGGTCTAGCTTTGTCACCCCGCACATTCACAAAGTGCATAGATGCAGCCTTGGCCCCGCTCAGGCTGCAGGGCATACGCATCCTGAATTACATAGACGACTGGCTGATTCTAGTGGAGTCAGAACAGTTGGCGGTTCGGCATCGAAATGTCGTCCTCGCTCATATGCAAATGTTGGGGTTGAGGCTCAATGCCAAGAAGAGTGTGCTTTCTCCAGTACAGAGAACCACTTTTCTTGGTGTGGTATGGGATTCGGTAACGATGCGAGCCGTTCTGTCGCCTGCTCGTGTAGCTACTATCCTTGCAGCCACAAAAGAGCTAAAGCTAGGCCAGTCACGCACTGTGAAACAGTTCGAGAGACTGTTAGGCCTCTTGGCAGCGGCGTCCAATGTGATACCCTTTGGCCTGCTGTACATGAGACCTTTGCAGTGGTGGCTCAGGACCAGAGGGTTCTCTCCGAGGGGAAACCCACTCCGTATGATCAAGATCACGCGGCGGTGTCTCCGTGCCTTGGTGATATGGAGGAAACACTGGTTCCTGTCCCAGGGTCCGGTGTTGGGAGCTCTTTGCCATCGAGTTGCTATCTCGACAGATGCTTCCCTCACCGGCTGGGGAGCGGTAATGGAAGGCCGCACGGCTCAGGGTCTGTGGAGGAGTCATCACCGCTCTTGGCACATAAATTGCCTGGAGATGATGGCTGTCTTCAATGTGTGAGACATTTCCTCCCGGACTTGAGAGGCCATCATGTGCTTGTCCGGACAGACAACACATCGGTGGTCTCTTACCTGAACCATCAGGGGGGTCTGCGTTCGCGTCCACTTTGCAGACTGGCGCACCAGATCCTCCTGTGGTCCTTCAGGAAAATACTCTCTCTGAGGGTAGTGTATATTCCTGGGGGCCTGAATATAGGAGCAGACATCCTGTCGAGTCAGGAGCTGAGGCCAGGGGACTGGAGACTCCACCCCGAGGTGGTTGAGCAAATATGGGAGTTTTATGGCCGGGCAGAAGTGGATCTGTTTGCGTCTCAGCACACGACGCACTGTCCGCTCTGGTTCTCCCTCACTCAGCCAGCCCCCCTGGGGCTGGATGCTATGGTTCAGACGTGGCCGAGGCTGCGTCTGTACGCATTCCCCCCTGTTGCTCTGCTCCCAGGAGTTCTGGAAAGAGTCCGCCGGTACGGAATAAGCCTATTGCTAGTGGCACCACGCTGGCCGAGTCGAATCTGGTTTGCGGACCTGATTCGTCTCCT
>NC_060150.1:31780135-31794407 GCF_021292245.1 Micropterus dolomieu | reverse complement strand
CTGACAATTGTAAGTCGCTTTGGATAAAAGCGTCAGCTAAATGTAATGTAATATATATATATATATATATATATATATATATATATATATATATATATATATATTAGTGCTGGGCAACGATTAAATTTTTTAATCGTGATTAATCACACGATTTTCTTGCGATTAATCGCGATTAATCACATTGATCCATGCAAAATTGAATAATGAATTCTAAAGTAGTGTATTGCCCACTTTTAATTTAAATGTACTGCTATATACACAAAAGTGCAAATAATGTGCTTTTTATCAGCAGTATTCCCTTTACACAGTAGCAATAATATATTTCTTAAACATTAATGTAATCAAATCAAATATTAAACCTAAGCTATTTGCCACTGCCAGGGCATTACCTTTTATCTAGCTTGTTACCATCAGAGTCCAATTTTCTTGTTTGTTTTTTTCTGAACAGGTATCAGCATCAGGTATTTTTTATCAGGGAGCAGCAGAAACAGTCTGTTCAGTAGGGTTGGGACGATGTCTACAAAACTACATTGAAATATCGGGATGGGGGGTTGGGTGTAGCGG
Source organism: Micropterus dolomieu (assembly GCF_021292245.1). Lineage (NCBI taxonomy): Eukaryota > Metazoa > Chordata > Actinopteri > Centrarchiformes > Centrarchidae > Micropterus > Micropterus dolomieu. Next base: position 31,793,843 of record NC_060150.1, on the reverse strand, counting down.
GGTCGGTGCGTGTGTTCACTCGCACAGACTTCACTCGGTTAAAAACATGAAATGACGTTACAAGTCGCGGTGGATATTTTACAAGCACAGACCAGGTAACGTTAAAGCAACATTGAACACAGGGTGCAGATGTTGGTTTCGGCTGCTTGAGTTGTTTGATAGGCTGCGTCATTAACAAGCAAGCGGTGGAAATATACGGAAAAAAGATGACAGCGTAGTCTGCTGAAGCCTCCCTCCACTGCTTGTTTGGGTGAGTGATTTGCAGGCTGATCAACATGCCCCTCCTGTGACTCATGGTTTGACTGTAATATGTATTCAGAGCCAGTGAGCAAGGGACTTGCAAACTGCATTAACTGCGGAAAAATAATTGTCGGCGTTAATTAATTACTGCGTTAACGCGATAATAACACGATAGTAACGGGTTAACGTGCCCATATATATATATATATATACACACACACACACAGAGTTTTTTGATTCAGAAAAAAGCGACGCTACCACCAAGCTATGGAGAAATGTAGTTAAATTAGTAACGGCGCTACTTGTAGCGATGCTACTGCCCAACACTGCTTCTAGCACATAAAGGAACACTGGCAGATTCTGACAAGAAGCCAGAGTTTCTACACTAAATTGCTGAGATTAACAGAAAGAAAACTGAAGATGGACTGAACACAGCAAAATGTATTTCCATCATGACTGCTGGATCAACGCACAAATCGCTAAAGAAGGAAAAGATGGTCTTTGTTAGAATATGTCAGGCAAAGGTGAGTCACAGTTTGTGGGAGTTAAGGCATTGGAGAAGACAGATGCAGAGACGATAACAGAAGTCATCAAGGACATCACGGGGGCACTCTGTAAATACTGGGAGGAATAGCTTGTGGTGATAGCCACAGATGGTGCTGAAGCAATGACTGGTGCAAGAAGAGGTGTCGTCTGTTGTCTGAAAGGAAACAACAGACCATACATAGTGCTGTCCACTGTATGGTGCACCATTTGGAGCTCGGTTTGGTTCTTTTGTGCTATTTTAGGTCAGATTCCCTGATGACCAAGGTGTCCGTAGAGTGCAGCAGCATAAAGCCAGGAAATACTGACAACTGCCAAGAAGGATGTAGCACTTTTTTGTGGGCTCCTCTTTGATAGCATGAGCTGAAACTCTGCAGTGCTCCATCACCACCATTGCAGATGGCCACAATTAAAAAAATTATATTTTTGTGCCATTTCTCACCTTTATTGGAAAGGACAGTGGCTAGAGGTAGAAACTAAGGAGAGAGAGATGGGTGGGTGACACGCAGCAAAGGGCGGCATGTTGGATTCGAACCCGGGCCGCTGCAGTAAGGACTCAGCCTTGTACATTGGATGCACACTCTAACAGGTAACAGATAATTACAAGACTGGGTATGCCTTGTCTCAAATAAAAATTTTGTTCAGATTTAGATTAAGTTCAGGTGACAGAACACTCTAGATATGATCAGTCGGTAAAGAAATTCTAAAACATGATTTCTTTCAGATTTTGGTGATGCACAAATTGATGTCCTAGTTGACCACTTCTCTCCAGTCCTGTCATCCTCTGAACTGATTGCTGACCAGTGGACCATATTGAAAGCCAGGCTTTATCTTGGGCCTCAGCAACTGAAAACCCTTACATGGGTGGACGTCAAGTGGCTTCACAGTGACCCCTATTCCGACATCCTGGAACTGATGGATCCCATCCTGATGGTTCCTCCTTCTACAGGTGACTGTGAGAGGGGATTTAATGTTATTTAACATTAAGCAGGTCAATTCATTTTGGACCCTGAGGGTGGGAAAGAGGTGGTCATGAAATGCACTATATGTCACTGGCACGCTTAAAGAGCACTTGAGCAATTCTAATATATTATTAAATGATTATGTTATGTACTATTATAGATTACATATATTATTGTATTATTATCATTATAGTTTATTGTAAGTCACACTGCATGCTTGCCCGTTTCATGTAAAAAAGTAAAGTAGTAGAAGTTTTAGGCAGACTTGTTATAGGCATTCATCAATGTGAAGATGAAGTAAGGTTGCAATTATTAATGAAAAGCTATTCAAGCTGATCGGCAAAATAATTATGGTTCTTCACTAAGTATAAAAAAATAGCACAACATTTATTTGATGAGATCAAAAACTTTATCTGCTGTCTAGTTCTCAGTACAATCTTTTACTTAACTGTAAGATTTTCAAAAGTGCACTTCATCAACAATTCTTACAAGTCCTAAGTTAGCAGGAGTGATTATGCAAAAAGTCTAAATTCACATACCAGTAAGAATGGGATTTGGTGCTTTTTATCTTTAAGTGTTTCTTTGGATTTGCTCAGTTCTTTCAGTCCACTGAACTGCTCTACTGCCCAAATACTTAACCAATTTACAGCAGTTTATGAATGCTGGCTTTTCTACTCTTTGCCCTTTTGATAATTTACTCTGAATAAGTGTGCCCACTTGAAAATTAAAATTTAAAAAATGTCATTTCAGAGTATGTCTCAATGTGTGTGTGTGTGTGGCTGGCATGGGTGGGGCTGGTGAAGGGGAACATTAGTGTGCAGAGCCATGGAGCGATTTGCCAGGGTAAGGAAAACACAAACGCCGGCACTAGTCCTTGCAATTAGCTGAACACACAGAATCGGAGGCCTAATCGAATAGGGCATTAAGCTGACGGACAGGTGTTCATTTATATACACACCCAGAGAAGGGTGTGCACACATACACATAGACAGTGTATTGAATACATACGCACATGCACATGCACACGCACATAAACATTCAACAAAGCGCCCACACATGTATACCCACACAAGAACACACCAATGCATATTGAATATGCAATCAAGACACACAAACAGACACTCTCTACAAAGAGGCAAAATACACACATATTCACACAGCTATTATCCCACATTTGCTGATCGGTAATTTTCAGCCCGGTGGCACTATTCCCCCGTTACACAGTGCAATTACTGGATGTTTACACAGCCAAACAATAGGCCAGTGAAACATACACTCAGTCAAACATTCATTAGATGGGCCAATAGAAGCTGAGGTGACCTAAACCATTACAGTGTATCACATACCACCCTCATTAGGACTGAGCTGTGTATACTGTATCTAAAGCAAGAAAAAGGAACAATCATGTTCCCTCAGAACATCTATCCAATTGAAAAACAATTAGGTTGTAGTAAGAGATTCAGTATAATACAATGAAGTTTCAAGTGGACTTCAAGGTGTTATTAAGCTGCTACCCAGACTGACTAAATGACTTGAATACTATACTGTATCCAAAGTAGGGCGAAAACCCTAATTTGTTATTGCTGAATATCACAACAGCAAACTGGTTGGTTATGCTCTACCCATGTAAAAAGGGTCGTGCAAGAGACATGTGGATATGGCCTCATGTACAGTTTTACTGGTAATAATTTGTTTGTAAGAGTCCCGACAGGAAAATATGTTTTTCTCCTGCCCCCCTGAAAGGTCCTAACAGCACCAGATATTACGTGTGAGAAGTAAAACCCCGATTTTAAGATGAGTAATACCAGTCGATCAGGGTGGGTTTTTGCACAGATTGATGACCGAACCAACATCAGTGAAACATGAACAACAGAATGCATTGCAATGATGTCCGATGAGACTGAGAAGACCCACTCTAACTTCAGCAATGACACACAGCACACAGTGAACAAATTGACCAATCAAATATCCATCCACTACACTCAGCCAATCATAGTGCAGGCAGAAGATTAAGTTGGTGGATGAATGAGAGCTTGCTGAAAAATTACTGCCCCATTGTTCCTTGATTTGGAAGCAGAGATGCAATCATCTCAACCAGTCTACTCTGGCCTCTGAATGACAAATAAGAAAGGTGAGCTATTTTTACTGTGATGGCGTTAATGAGGATGCTAGCCTATGCGTGTGTGTGTGTACTTGCATGACCAACAAATGCACCTTAATGTCTCATCCCTAATGACCATGCCACACGCTGTCAGTTTGTGTCTCCATGTGCGTAACGTAACCACAAATTATCCAAAATGATTCTGCCATGTGAATATCACACTGATAAAATCATGCTGAATATTAGCACCGTCTACGGCTGTATGCATGCATGTGTGTGTGTGTGTGTGTGAGTGTGCGCACACATGCGTGTATTGCATCCATCCACTGTCAGATTCACATTTCAGAGCCAGACGTTTACTATAGAGTTCAGAGACCTGCCCTGACATTAAACAAGAGAGATGACTTGCCAGAGACACACACACACACACACACACACACACACTTTTTTTGCCTTCTCTGTCAGAATTGTTTTTCCCTATTTCTCTCTCACACGAAAATACCTGTGGCTCCTTCAAACTACCCACACACACTCAGGGTAAATTCAGTCCAGCACTGAGGCACTCCACTAACAGAGACATTTTCGTCACACAGCTTGTTTTTATTTCTTTCCCTCTCACTCCCTTTTGTATTTTTTTATTTTCTTTCTTTTAGTCCTATTTTCTTCCCCTTCCTCTCCCTTTCTTTTTGAGTATACTCTCTACTATGTCAAAGAGAATGAGTATATGGGAAGTTAAACCAGAAGTGAAACACCAAAGAGAAGGATAAGTGGAGGCCAAGGTGACAAGCTGCACAGCTCTAAATAAAAGCAAAAGATGGATAAAAGATGAGGTGGAGACAGAAAGCTGAAGAGAGGGAGGCAGGCATTTCCAGTGTGTAATGTACATGCAACCACTAACAGATGTCAACTGTCTGAACTATGATTGCTCTGATCTTGCGATTACCAAGACCAGGTTCACACACTTCTGTGTGTGTGTCTTCACTGACAGGTTCTACTTGGAGTTCATTCACAGTTGCTGGGACCCGTTGAAACCCTTCAGCAGCCTGATGTCTGAATGTCTGAATTGTTAGTGCAAGGTCAGTCTATTTTTAAAGTTGCTTTGTAGGGGCCACATGGTGATTGGATACTACCATAAAATGGTACTGGAATTGTAATGGCCACTAAGTGTTTGACAGTAAATTGGTCTGTGATTGTGGGTGGATCATGAGATAATTGGCCGCTGGGCAGAGATGCCTAAAATGCCTCCCACTGGTGCCTAGAACTTTGTCATACACGTGTTCTTTTATACCCCCCTCAGAAACATAAAAGGCCATGAGATCATTCTCAGATAGAAATCTAGCTCTTCTTACCAAGTTTCTCTAACCCATCACCACTTTCAAAAAGACTTTTCATTGCACTGTTTGGCTCAGTAAAAGTAACTTCACACAGAGGCTCTGGTTTGGGTGCACCCTATCCTCTGGACCTGTGGTCGATGGGCCCACTCAGTAATCTATCCATGTTAGAGACTTAAGTAGCCGGGAGCAGCATTTGCCCTTCTGCTGCCATTTATACCTTAAAATAATCCCTATAGAACTTGTTGTATTGTCAAACTTTTTCCAAACTACTTGCCAAACAATTTCTCTAAAGAACAGGCAGCTGTGCAGCCCTTATATATCTAACTCAAAATGGCTCCCTAATTCATTTTGATTTGCCTCTGCCCGGGCATTACAGGGTCATTTTGAACTTAGCTTAGATTTCACCTTCACGTGACTAAACTCTCCTTGGGCACTTTGTGAGTTTGGACGTGGGCATTTTAATATTTCAGTATTGCCTTGTGTGCAATGTGTTTGTGTGTGTAAGAGAGAGAAATGGTGTTATCAGCGAGATGACGCAAGAGGGAAGCAAAACTAATCAACCAGTGATTAGCTTATGCACCTGCTATTCTCATTAGTTCACACTGGGGCAATAATACAGCACAGAGAAGTGGAAGCAGGACTGCCTTTGCTAAAAGCTGTGCAAGACAATACAAAGAACATGCTGATAACAATGCTCACTATAGAGATGATGACATAAAAAGTAAGAAGATGGTAGTGATTAAATATGAATAAAAGAACAAAACATGATATAAAACGAATAATTAAGACAATGCCGATAATGCTGCATCTCAGATTGACTACTATAGGGCATCAGAGTGTATAAAAAGCGGATGACGACGAAACAGAAGAAGGTGGAGGGCAGTGATGATAATAAGGATTAGAATGATTAGACTGACACTGTGTGAATATGATACTGATGATGATTATTTTGGTGGTAGGGGATGTACTGTCTCACAAAATATAGCCAGCTGCATTTAAAGATTTTGACATTTCTCATGCGAGAAAGTGCGTCATACAGCTACACACCTGCTTAAGAACTCACACACACATATAAATACAACCTTCAAAAAGCGGATTAAATGAGTCTAAGAGCAGTCATCCACTTCAAATACGATGGGGATGGAGAGAAGAGAGGAATAAGGAACAGAGCTGTGCAATAGAAATATCACATGCATGCTCCACTACGGCTGGGGTTATGCAATATGACAGAGTGCAGACTATATTCTCATTAGGTCCACTAAACATAAAGTAAAATGAAAGATTTCAAAGCAACATGTACACAACTATAGAACCCCCGACTTCTTCCGTAACGGAATCTGGGTGAAAGCTATGATCGTTTATTTTCCCCCTTTTTAATCAGTTTTATCTTTGAGATTTGGGTTTATGTGCTGCCTGATATTCATTGAGCAGCCTTTCAATGACACAGATGACTGCATTCTCTAAAGTGGTATAATTTGGTAAGAAAAGTTTTATATTCCACATGTTCACCCATCCTTGCTAAATGATTGCTGACATGAAAGTAAAACCCATGATGGAAAAGAAGTAAAATATAACCTAACTGGAGCGATGCTTGTTTGACAGCTCTGTGGAAAATATAAAACAATAAAGACTTGGAGCTGAAATTGCCCAAAATAACTTGGGGTTTTAAGATTTACTGTATATTTTGTCAAATACCCATAATTAATACTTCACTCTTGTGTTGCATTTACCCTGGGAGCATGGAGACTGCAGCAATTAGTACTACTTTTTCTTAGAATGACATTTAATTTTGACTAGTATTAAATACAACATTGCACAGAAATGGCATAAAAATGTGCCCATAATATTGATCTATCCTGACGTAAATATGAGGTCTGCATTTCACAAGATTCAGGCCCTGGCATTGACAAATGGCATTTCAAGACGGCAAAATCACTGAAGTGATTCAGAAAAATACACAAAAGGTACAAAATGTACACGGGGGAAAAGCAAACACTACCATGCATGAATGCACTTGTTACTTATTGCAGTATGCGCCAAAGCTCACAGAAACACACACATGTACTCAACACACACACACCTAAGAGGGGTAAGACAACACCAGCAAGTATTCCACAATTCCCCCATGCTCGCCCTCTTTTCCAAACGCTTTCTCCTCTTCCCCCTCTCCATTTCTCTTTCATTCTTTCTCCTCCTGTCTCTTTCACATTCTACCAAGATTAGTATTTCACTTGAGTCTGTTTATGAGGTGAAAGCACATGCACACATACAAACGCACAGACAGAAATGCACACTCAGAGGTGAACATACACATGCAGGACTATTGTCAGCCTGGTGAGTAGAACCTTAGGAATCACTTAATACCCTGTGGGGGAAGCGGGGGGAAATGATAGAGGGGGTGAGAGAGCTAGAAATTCAAAAAGAGGTGAAGAATAGCCTGATTGCTTTAAAGGAAACAAATGGCAATGGGGGGAGGATGTAGGAGAACTGTATGTTTAGACTGAGAGTGAGGGAGAACACACTTTGGATGTTGGATGAATGCCTACACCTCCCAACCCATCATCACTGTCGAGCCTTCTCTACCTGCCTAAGTGTGATGGAGAGATGAAGAGAGAGAGATGGAGCGATGAACGCATGATGGAGGAGTGTTTCTAAATTGAGTCAGCACCCCTAGGATGCATCAGAGTTATTTTGTCCTGACTAAATGAAAAAATTGGATTGACTCTGCAGATCAAAACCTTAGAGTTTCCTGGGATGAAAGAAATAACAAAATGAATGAGACAGCCAACATCTGTTTTCACACGGTAGATAGCAGTGTTTCATCACATACTACCAAACTATTGTGGAGCTTCTTGACAATGACTAATGTCAGTGCTGTGCCATCAAGGAATCTATTGTGTTTAGCTTTATTTAGCTGGGATGCATTCCATAGACATGAATACGTTTCCAGGATAGTCCTAAACCGTCAGTCTGCTATGGTGGCCACTGTGTTACTAGTTAAGGGGTTAAGGGCTTTGCTTAAGGGCACTACAGTGTTGGATGGCAAAGACAGAGGTTCAAGTACTGCTGTTTCACTTCCCTATCCAGATTATTCCTGACAGTCTGGTCATCAAAGCAACAACCTTCCAGTCACAAACCCGCTTCTGGGCATCTTACAGCACTGCCCCAATCAGCTGAACTGTATTCAGTTTAATGCTCCTGTGAGCTATGAATACGGCTTATGGAGTTTTTCTTACAAGATTCATTTTGTCCCTCTTTGTTCTACTACAATATTGACAGAAACTCTGCTTTTTTAAGAGCCTTGCTGGAAAATTTAAGTATTAAATGTGGCAAAATGTTATCTGAGAGGTCTTCTTTCTCAACCAAGAACCAAAGTGAAAAAAATCCTGTAAAATCCTTTGCCTCCCCAGCTGCTGCTGCCTTTTCCTTATGTAGTGTTCGGCAACCCACCTGTGAGTCAGTTTCCTTTAAATAGCATGCCAAATAGAAATTTAGATTAAGAACAAAATTGGTTTGAGTTTCTGTGGGCATTTGTGTGTGTGAGTGGGCATGTAAGTGTTTTATTTCAGTAAGCACACTTCCACAGGGATGTATTATGACATGACTGTAATATGCAGGTGCTTTTCTACCTCTGCAGCTGGCGGATACTGACCCGGCAGCATGGCTGAATGCAATCACCTATGACAAAAAAACGATTGCAATTATAATTTCTAATGAGCAAAACAACCTCAACAAACTTGTGCCTTTCCTTACATCCTCTAATTACATTATCCAATTGCTTTCTTAATCTTACCTCCTGTACTTCTCTTCTCCCAATTTCAACTTTATTTTAGTTCCCTGGTCATTACAGAGTCCCGCAGGGTCCAATAACAAGCACTCAATGCTTGAATTTCTGCAAGCAACTCAGCTGAAAGGTCAAGATCCCTTTCCTGCACATAAGATATACAACTTACTGACCTTAACATCTGCAGCCCCATGGAAGACTGAGCCTTGCTCAAAGACAGCAGTGGCATGCAAGATGTACGACTGCTTGACATTAATGTCTGTGGTGGACGGTAAAAGAGGTAATTAAAGGCAAGATACATTTCTCTGAGTGTAAAGTCGATAGTGCTGAGTTCATGCAAGACTGCACTGAAGTCCAAGGGAAAATAAAATCTTAGTGGCGCTGTCTCATGAGGGTAGTTATAGTGATAGCACTGTAACTGAAATGTTCGAGCATTCATGTTACTGTAGACGTAGTCTATACTCACGCTGAGCGGTAAGCAGAGATCCATATAGAGAAAAACTGTCTCAACTGGAAGATAGACTCATCATAACATACAATTAAACATAGACACATATTTGGTCTGAAGCCAAAGATGGGCTGAAAGAACTGTTACAAAAGATATTCAAATCAACAAGATTTTTATTCCACCTCAATCACAAAGGAAATGTTGACACTACAATGCAAATAATAATATCACTTACCGTAAAACGCATAAAAACATTGCAATAGGTGCAATTAAGGTAAAAATTTAATAGAACTTTTTTAATTTCAATATATATCAAGATAAAGACTATCAGTCTAAAAATCTGCTACAATTCAGATTGATGGTCATATTTGTGATGAGTTTCTACCAGTATACCATTAAGTCAGTAGATAGAGTATTGTATGGCTGTGTTGCTCTCAAGTATGTGCTAGAGGAGAGGCGAGGTGAAGTGAGGCGTGGGGAGCACTGAAGATATACAGTAATTCTGCTGGTGTGACATTTTCCCATAATCCCTCCCAAATGCCAGTGTCAGGAGACAGAGCGGCAGAGAGGTGGTGGGAGGAGGAGAGAAGGAAAGCTAGTGCCATACTTTTGTTGAGTATGTAGCAGCTTTAAAATCATATATTAACCTTTTTTCCAAGCCTATAGATTAGTTGGTAGTGCTAAATAGGTGCATTTGCATCTGTGTGCCTGCCCCTGTGTATGTGTGTGAAAGGTTTGATGGATGTTAATCGAAGAAATGTTAGTGGCAGTAATTACCATAAAAAACAATAATGCAATGATTGGATCAGAAGAACATGACAGATTTAGATTACCGAATGCACACATTAGACAGCGCACACACATACAAACAATGAGAAAACGTCCTTCAACCACTGAAACTGTGAACACAGCAGTTAAGCCCGTGCTTTCTATTCTGATTTCTCAATATCCGACAGTCAAATTTAAATTGTAAGCTTTAGTCTTTACTTATGTGTATATATATACATCTGATCTATGTGCCATTTGTTTCCATTGATCTAAATGATTAAATGTTAATGTGTGTTTAAGTGGGTCTCTGCGTGATGCCCAATGGCCACCTAATTCAAATGTTATGTCTGTGTCTCTTTGATCTATCCTTCTATCTCCTATGCCTCAGATTTAGGATGAAGCGCACTGTAGCAGAGAAGAAGGCAGACACACAGCGTTGTTATCATCCCAAGGTCACACACACATACACACAAGCACAAACAGATAGGCCACCTCAGAAAAGGAAAATAACTACAATGGGCAATTTACCCAGAACAGGCAGGGATGATGGCCAGGGCATGCACGCTCGCATGCACGCACACACGCACACACACACACACACACACACACAGCTGTGCCTCAGGGCCAAGGTTCTGGCAATGCATCATTACCCTCCCTTGGAGGTAATTCCATATCCCAGCATGCATTTCTCATGTGGAGAGGAAATTACCCCCGGGCCGTGCTGAGAGCCAATAGAGTGTGTCCTCTCTCCTCTATCTGTCTCGCTCTCTCTCTTCCTTCCTTTCTTTTTCTTTAAATCTTTCGCTCACCCTGGGCCTCTCACACTCCTACTGTCCTCCCTCCCTTGGTCTCTCTCCCTGACTCGCCCAATCACTAACCCTTTATTAACCCTTTCTCATTTTATGTCATTCTGCCATTTTTCAATGACTGATCTAGAACACAGATTAATTAACAAAACATCTGTCGTTCCCTCTCTCTGTCTTTCAGTCATTCAGTTTTTCGTGATGAGGGTAAACATCTGAGTTCCTCTTCTAAGAACCACAGCATTCCCATGAAGGCGGAGCTCAGAAAATGGACAACACATTTCTTTCCTAGTGTGTCCCTCATTAACTTCAGTATCTGTTTTATTAACTAAAGATCCATATAGCACTATCAAGGAATAAATACTGATATTCACTATTTACAAAGCAAGATGTGGTTACATTCTTAGTGTTACCATTGTGAAGTTGTCATGTGTTAATAAAAATGTCATGTAACATGCTCTTAAAAAATGCTAATTTTCTAAAGAAATGTAGTGATTGCACATTGCCACAGCATTGCCACAGCAATGTGCAATCCTTGGCACTGATTAAATCATTTGAAATTCAACTGCAAAAGGACAAACAAGCCACCTTTGTCTCTTATCTGCAGCATGTTTTGTAATAGTCCTGTGTTGCTGTAGGTTGCTACCATGATTCTGCATATTACATGGTCGCTATTGTGGACTAAGTATAAGTAGTGCCTCTCTCCATGGTGCTGAAACTTTCAAAACCAGTGTCTCTTTCTGTCTCTGTCCAAGGTGCTGAAGTATTCCAAAACATTCTCTCTCTCGTTTTCTGTTTCTTTATCACTTTCAATCTAACTGAATTCTTACACAATCACACACACACACACACACACACACACACACACACATGGATCTAAATAAATGAAATGCATACCAATAGCTGCATTTCATTTATACTTTACTTTTGTTTTTGCAATGGCATCTTTCATTAATTTTTCAAAAATTCTATCAATCAGAATAGACCATGGCCAAATCAAACCATTTTAATGTTTTGGTATCTTTAGTTCACTTAATGGGCCACACACTAATTATTGTCTATCATGCCTATTAGTGTGCTTACTATAGCCACAACTATTGCTATAGATTATTCTTTTATCTTCTTCTGTCTTCTAGCCACTCTTTATCTGGCTATTGTTCCCAAAGTTTTGATGACACATCAAACTTAGTAGCTCCCTGACCATGACTCTGGAGCAATGTGAAATATAGTTTCAATTAGTCCTATACCTTTATTGTAATATAAGTAACCTATTATGCAAAAAAAGTGTCTAGAGAAGAAGTATATTATATGTATGCAAGATAATGTTAGTGTGTTTACCAGGCAAACAGTTATGTGCTGCCCAGCAAGAATAGTACTGAAAACTGAACACACAATTCAGAATGTTGGACAATTGCCACAGTTGTATACACAGTAGAGTAGAGAACTATTCCAAGTAAAAGCCAAAGAAATATGTCTGCTTCCAGTTTACACAATAGAAATCCCTAGTAAATGGTAAAAGGGGTACGGTTGATGTGAGTGGGTCTTATTTTTACTCAACTGAGTACAAGATCTCCTGTCTGAATATAATCCTACGGTCAAGACCTACCACACATGCACACACACACATAGCCTGCCAGTGCCCCGTCTGTAGTCATACATATATTCCACACACAGAGCAATGCAGACAAGAAGAGAATACAAGCGCTATGTTTCTCTCTCTCATATATGTGCACCCAAAAGGACATACACTAGTGCCCAACTGACAACAAGAGTAATCACTGCATTATAACTCTCCCTGTGTGTGTTTCTTAAAGAGGTGGTATTATGCTTTTTGGCTTTTTCCCTCTCCTTTATTGAGTTATATATCTTTTTTGTGCATGTAACATGTTTGCAAAGTGAAAAAGCCCAAAGTCCACCCCAAAGGGAGTTCCCATCTCCCACAGAAAACACTGCTCAGAACTGCCTGAAAACAGCTCGTTTGTTGTCCAGCCTTTACTTCCCTTTCTTGTGATGTCACAATGAAAATACGTGTCACAATGCTCGCTGAGCGGCTAGTCCGACACGCCCTCAAAAACACTGGTGGAAAACACAATGCAGCACACCTCTCCTCTCCCTTCCAAACGTTAGCTACCCTCCAGGCAGTCAATGGACATAAAGTTGTTACTGTGATGTAGAGACAGAGCTCAGTTAAAACTTTATGGATGAAAGATACTTTTGTTACCGATTAATAACTCACCACTCTGAAACTCTTGCTTCAGTCCAAATTGCCAACCTGGTCGGCAACATGTAGCCTACAGCTGAATCAAAGCTGCTTACTGTCTTTTCGCTGACCCGCCTTTCTCTGCTTCTGATTGGCTAGTAGTCCTTAACTAGGAACTGCGAGTGTGCAACTCCCAGCAAAGATCATTTAGAGACAAGATGTATCACTCCATAGCTAAAACGAAGCCTTCAACACATAGGGTGAAAAAAGGAGCTGCAGCAATGTGCAGTATTTGAAAATTAGCATAATATCACCTCTTTAAGCAAACACACACACACAATGATATGTCATTGTCCTTTAGACTATGTGACACATGGGAATGCATTGCATCAGCCCTATGCTATCACATAAGAATGTCAGGCACACACACACACACACACACACACACACACACACACACGCGTACCAACACACACACACACACACACACACACACAAAACACCCAAGTGTGGACCTGTGTTTCC
>NC_060150.1:31724411-31780115 GCF_021292245.1 Micropterus dolomieu | reverse complement strand
CCTGGGGCTGCAAGCCATTCACTCTATAGGGGAGTGTTAAGAACGACGTGTGTGAATGAGTCGTTAAAATCTTTGCTTGATCCACTAGAGGCACTGCTGAGTATGGACTTAAACACTCACACACCTGCAGGTCCCCTCTTGACAATAGTTTAAAAAATTTACCAGATGGTTTTAGACATGATTTTAGCATGATTTAAAGCATGTCCAACAGGGGACCTAAAAAATGTCCCCTGTTCACTTTTTAGTCCCCTCTTAGTGGGTGTGTAACGACGTCGAGGTCCACTGTTAGATAGGTTGGTAAGTGCACACACACACGCACACACACACACACACACACACAGTCTCCAATTGCGACATAGCCTTGGACACAAAACAAACACACAAACACACACACACAACCCCATTCACAGACACAGATACACACCCACAAACACGCACAGGGTCACCGCTGACCATTGCAGATCTTCCATAAATAGAGTGACGTGTTCGGGCTATGAACCAACAGACGCTGTCAGTAAATAGCGAGCAGTGACAATGACATGTCACATCAGATCACATCATATCAAGGTACTGTAAATAGCAATCCCATGTCAGCAGCTCTATTGTACCACGTAAATAATGGGGGAACAGGGGGTTCTTCTGTTATCTTTACCTACACAATATATTTTTTACATCTAATGTTGCAGTAAAGAGGATTTATCCCTTTGATCCCTGACTATGTTTTGCTTGAAACATATGGGTTTTGTACTGGGATATTCAGTACATATTTGGTAGCAGTATCACCTGGAAACAATCTTCACTTAATCATAACAAAATCTTTTCCCCATCAAACATCACTAACACTGCAACCCCTATTGCTGGATAAATACATTGTTGGATTTGAGTAAAAAATCTGAATGAAGAGGTTTGATTTAAATGAGGGAAGTTTGATTTATCTTATCTTGAAGTGCTGTGTCTACGTTTCAGGCTGATTGAGTGTTTGATGAGATAAGTCAAGCACACCCCCGCAGTTAAAACAATACTGCAGTCTCGTTTTTGATTGCAACTTTACAGCTTATTTTTTTCTTGTCAGTCCTCATTTCTACAACACTGTGCATTCTCCTCACACACTGAATGCCCACCTTCATGATGTTTTTTCACTTTTGTCCTTGGTTCCTAACCTCTCAAGTTTTGTAACAGCAACCACTGGCCCCCACCTCTTTGGTCCCAAACTCCCATCCTCCCTGAGCCAATGTTCATCTTTCTGTCCCTCCTGTGTTTAGTCACAAACAGCTACTTTGCCTTGCATCGGTCTCTCCCTCTTTACTTTTTCTTTCTTTGATCCCTCCAGGTATGTCTCCCTTACTCCCTAAACAAATGTCTCTATGTGCTTTCTTCCCTTACTTAAGATTCTCCCAGGCCTCTTTATTTGTTCTTTTTCCTTTTCCTTCATTATTGGTTTTTGCCTTCTCTTCTTCCCCCGCTACTTTTATTGATTCTGTAGGTCCATGCTCAATATTTTGCATTTCGTTTAGTTCCTTCCTTTGTTTTTAATATTCACTTTAAGAAAGAAACTCAGAGGGGGTGAGAATCTGTTTCACAGAGAAAGCTTAAAATAAAACACAAAAACAAAACAACAAAAGGTTAACACTTATCTACATTTTGCTCTGCCCTTCTCCTCACTTTGGCTCCATCTTTATTATATTTATTCTCCTCCCTCCATCTTGAGCTTCATCTACCACCCTCCATTTTTCCCCTCTCTACCCAATTCCCCTCTTTGTTTCTCACCCTGTGCATATGCCTCCTTCCTCCCTCCTCTTCCTCTGTTTTATCTGCCTCCCTCCCATTTGATTCATCTTCACCACTCCCTCCTTCCATCCTTCCTCCCTCCCCTTATCTATTTTATCTACCTCTCTTCCTCCTCTCCTCTCCTCACTCCCATCCATTAGCGGTTATCGAGTTTTCTCTTTGTGTCGCTGTCCTCACCTCTGCTCCATCACACTCACTCTTCTGCAACAGTAATAGCCCCTAACTGTGTTACTGGCTGCCATGTGCCACACACACACACACACACACACACACATATATATGCAAATAATACAGTAACGTACACAAGTAAAGCATAAAATATTCTGATGATTTCTCAAGAAAAAAAATACAGTCATCTCCTAAAGTACAGTGCAAACTTACACAGGCATTAAAACACATACATAACCTCTGCCCTCGCTTAGAGTGTTCTTTGTCTCTAATTGCTGCTAACTCATTTAGCACTTCATGTTAGCTCAGCTAGATCCAATTACAGCAACAGAGAGAGTGAAGTCTGAGTAGGAGGCCATTTAACCTCATGGCAAAAAGAACTGTAACACAATTCAATGATATTACTGTAAGCAGAGTAACGGATTATATATAAACCTATAATATTTGAAGTTTTAAGAAATTTAAGAATTTAAAGACATTTAAATATAACTCAGACCTGTAATTAAGAGTACTTCTTGAAAAAATTAAGAAACAAAGCTATGTTGTTGAATCTTGTTACTGTAACATCAAAAACTATTGATGGGGTGAACACATGAAGACAAGAGGAAAGTGATAGATGTTTTTACCGCAGATAAAGTATACCTTTTTTAATTGCAGTAATGCAAGTGTAACAGAAATGTGCCATAATGCCATTGCTTAGGATATAAGCTGTATCATTTAGACTATTTACATTATTGACATTCAAAAATACTTACACAGTGTAACTTTTTTTTCAAGTAAATACTGTTCATATATGGTATATCTCTCCATAGCCATACTGTGAGTTCTCCTAAAGATACAGTTTTTACAGTTTATAAGGTTATAAACACTTAAGTCCTAAAGCTTTTCATCATGCCAGTTTACAGTTTTTTTCTGCCACTGCCGTACTATTCAAACACGTATATTTCACCACTCTTAGTTCAAAAACACATCAGATCATACATCTGATGTTGACTGAGTACATCTAGAAAGACATATTTCACATTGAAATATATTTTGTTTCAACAAAGTACATGCATAATGTTGGATAAGATTTTCTTCTCTATTGTTAAAATACATTTTACTACCACTATTCTCTCAACTGATCATCACTGAAACATTTGCTTAATATACATGTATGTCATATATGTTGTTGTTTATTTTGCCTGAGATGTTCAGATTCGAAACTTCAGACTCACGACCTTAAGGTGTGAGATTTTTATGTGAACTCTGTGGGATTCAAACCCACAACCTTAGTGTTGGTATCTTACAGCTCTAACAAACAGAGCTACACAAACAGGAGGACTGCACTGATTACAGTATGTACAGTACCATACTGTAAAATACACTACATGACTACCATCCATAATTACATTGCTAAATGATTTTCCATAGTAGTAAACTCAATTGGTAACCATATAAAACAGAGTGTGAACACAAGCAATTCCTTCCAACATGGAGCAGAATAAACAGCAAGGCAGTGGAATCAATCAGAGGGCTCGTGCACAGGCCTATATGACAAAACCTATATGTTGCAATAAACATCTGTTTCTTGCATCAATGATTGTAAAATATGTTTTCATTGATCACATTTTTGATTATGGAACAGAAATTATTTTGTGGCGACTGTGATGGGTAATGTACAGTTCAATTTTGGCTAATGTGAAAACAGTGCGAACTATAACAGCATTTCAAAGAGTCATTTTGAAACATGTCTTACATTGTTTTGTCTTGCACTAAATTATTATTACAATGGCTTAACCGAACGAATTGCACTATGTTATGTTAAAATGACTTCACAAAAATCACCAAAAAGTTAAATCATAGATCATATGGTGATAGATGTTTACAAACAAGTTGAAAGCCAAATCTGTTGTTTTGAATGCAAGAGTTAATGATTTACAAGTATGATCTGTTTGGAGTCTTGTCCTTTGAGTTCTGAAACACTGCACAATACTAATGATAATAGTACCATGGCAACAGAAAAAACAGTCAAATCCCAAAACTATAAATAGGTAAGTCAAATCATCATTTTTCCTGTACTTTAAATGTATTGCTTGAGTGACAGAAATAGTACTTTTGTTGGGAGTTCTGATGCTGATAGATTTAAGTACTATTAAGCATATGTTTAGTTGCCTTTTTATAGTTAGTAGTCAGAAGAATGTAGTCATATTTCATAGAAACAGTATGTGGGACTGGAATACAAAAATGTAACGTTGCTATGGAAATCCACTTTTTAATCCATTACTATGTTCTCTTTTCAGGTTTCATGCACTTTGGCTACCTGTGGTTCTAAATCACTTGGAGTTCATGGCTGGCCTAAATTAATAAAAGTAAACAACACACTGAGTTTAAAGGATTTTCTAACCATCTAGCTAGTAAAGTCAGAATTTTAAAATAGTCATGAATAACTTTTTAACTTTTAATTAAATAAGGTTTTAATGAATTCCGCAGGGAGCATTCAACACAAAAATGGCTGCATTTATTTAATAGATAGACTAGGTTTTAATCTTTTATTGTCTAAAATAAAGTGTAAAAGGCGGAAAATCATAATGCCTTTTTTGTGTCAGTGTACACGTAGTATATGAAGCTTGAAGCAGTTAGGGAAACAAAGCGAACTCTTATGTGTACTTGTGCATAGGAGTAAGCGTGTTAATGACTCCAAAGGGCCAAAATAAACACTTTCTTGCAAGTACAGTAAATATAGTAGTTTGTGCATGTCTGAGTGTGTTTGTAATATTAATTTACTTCCTAAACCTGCTTGTACATTATTTGCAGAGCCCCAGATTTAGAAGTTTTAGAAAATATCATAACTGAGCCGGCTGTAGCTATAGTTGTTTAATTGTGAATAGCACACAGCTAGTCCACCCAGTATTTGTCAGTTCTAGATGAAAAGAAATGATGAAAGGTGTGTTTCGGGAAAGAACGTCTCAGGTGGGTGTGATGCGAATGGTAGCTATAAAAATCTATATGCCCCACAGGTATATTACATAAATATTAGACTGTCATTGAGACATTCATTATCCATGTTTTGATTAAACAGAAATAACTAAAAATTTAATACAACTACATAGAAGTTGAATGCCAGGAAAAAAGGAGATTTTCAGTCTCTTGTTTGGATTACAATAATGCATAACTTTTAAATGTTTTCTCGGACTTTGTTCAAGCAGATTAGACAGTAAAGGCAACAAAGATTTAGAAGCTGTCTTCCATATTGCACAGTAATAAATGGTAGAAAATGACTTAATGTATGAAAACAAGATTTCATCACATTAATGAGCATTACAATTGTATTACAGATGGAAAATGAAGGCAAGTCCGCCGTATTTTCCTTTATTTTTTCAATACCTGTTGCCACAATCTTCTTTTTCTATCTGTTTTCATATCCACAGCCAAACATCCGTGTGTGTACTACCCAATGTGTGTGTGTGTGTGTGTGTGTGTGATACTGAAATCCACAAGACTCTTCTCTCCTTATCTTGGTGACCTGTGTACACTTCTTGCTTCTTCTCCCCACATTGTCTCTTTGAGAAACTTATTTCTACCTACTGTTGCAACTGTTTATGCTGTTGTTGTGTGACTTATGCGCCTTTGTCTCAAAATTGGCTGGTATGGATACACCTTACAGAAAACAGAATATATATTACTGCTTGCCTCTTGCTGATTTCAGGAGAACAATTTTTCTGTTTCTACAAACACAGTGCAGTCAACAAACTGCAACAGAGTACAAACAAAAAAGGCTTCACAAACTTGTTGTGGATATGAAAAAAAGAGAAAAGGCAAAATTGTCACTGTTTATTTTACACAGTCAATAGCTGAATAAATTAAATATACATTTTGGGAATTTTGGGAATTGGGGATTAGCTCAACTAAATCCAACCTATGAATACTTATTTTACTGAGTGGGGACATTAGAGATATTTTGTGTTTGTGTGAAACTAGAAGGCCTTCTTGAGCCAGTCAATCAGATTACATTAATAATAAGCCATCATGGCCTAATTATCAGATACTTCATACAGCTTCACAATATTGAAGAAACTTAAGGAGGATTGTACGTTCATCTTACTGTGCACATACCATACAACAATTTTTTCTCTTTCTTTACCATTGTTTTAAAAAAACTCTCTCCCATCCTGCTCTTTTTCTGTCATCTCTTTCACTGTCTCTCTCACCCATTCTTTCTCCCTTGCTCGTTCTCTCTGTCTCCCTCTCCTGTGATTAACAGCTGCTGCCGAGGCTTGATCCACGCACGTCTCAGTCCCTCTCGCTCTGTAATTAAAGGAATTATACATCAAGAGTTGTGTGAAATATATATAAATAAAAAGGGGAGAGTGAGCTTTGCCTAATTGTAGAGACAAGAGGATGGAAGTGATCACAGCCCAGTAGGACTCTTTTACACACAGCATGACATTAAGGCAGACGAAATGGAGCTTCTAAAGCAACCGGTGTGCGACTAGTGAAACACTGGCTTTTGTTTCACTTGTTTTTTCTTTCTTTATATATATTTTAGCTCTTTAGGTTCTTCTTTTGATTGCAATTCAATGCAGAAGGCTAAACTTTTCTCATCACATCGCAATGGTACATTACTTTGTACGGTACGGTAATTCTGCTGTTTACTTGTCTAGTCTAGACAATGTATAAAATGATGGTTGATGTGAAACTTTGAGAGTAAAATCCCTCCTCATAGTACTATAAATCATGGTGTAGTGTTTTGGTATCTCAAAAGCCTTTGAATATGTGAATCTATTAGTGAAACCAGCCATTCCGGATTGTATTTCATCCTCACACCGGTACCTAAAGCAACAAACCCCCATCAAAGCCAACTCCTCCAAACAGTGTTTTTAACACACTGTTTTTCAGCCTGAACACCAAAATTTGAGAGAGCCTTGAAAGAAACCGGTGGAGTGTGGTGGTGAGTGAGTAGCTATTCTTGTGCATATCATAAACTGATATACAGATATCATGTAGATCCCTACTGTACCTGTTGGGGGAGGACAGTGACACACTGATGTAGTCCTGACATACACAACACAAAAGATTTTAGAGACAGAGACAGACATTCTAGCAAAAAAGTAAATGTTATGAGTTTTCAACAAGAAAAATAAACTGTGATTTTTAATTGCTGATAGCTCCTGTGCTGCACTGTTGTCATTCCATGATAAGGAATAATTAAAGTACCAACACATGATTGAGAGGTTTGCAAAATATGTATCGTGTCTATGTGTGGGTTTAGAGTCAGATGTATTTGACATCAACACGAACCCAAGGGTAAGTCAAAAGTGATATAGTGTGTGGCACAAAGTCATGGCGTCACACAGGTCAAAAATCTCAAAATGAATCTCAGAATTCACGGGACTGCTCCACTATGACTATAACTAAAAAATTGATGTTTGTGGGTGTGTCTGATGTCTGATTTTGCGGCAGCTTTTAAAAAAAATTGCGATGAAAAAATTGTAGGCCTGCTTGTAAACAAGGAAGTGACAAGCTGACACATAACGTTTTGCGGGAAACAGGGATGATAGGTTAAATTTGCTAAAAAAGTTGATTGGTCAAATTTGCAAGCTGTGCTTGTTGAATTTGTGTTAATAGTGTTAAATCCTGGTGGGACTGATAAACATCTAACAACTGAGGAGCAGCATTGCTCTGTTTGGGACTGTGAGCTGCACTTAACCAGAGGCGCTGAAGTTAATGTAGGTGGATTTGTGGTGAGATTTCTGCCCGATCACAAGTGTTTTCAGTTAATTTTGGTTTCCACCTCCATCAGTCTTCCTAAAATGCAGTCCCAAACCGGTCTGAAGGGGATATGCTACTAGCGACGCAATAATGTAATGCACAGCAGAGTAGACTTTTAAAAACGGTAATGAATTCTCATTAAATTATGAAAATATTTTTGTAATAGAATGATTTTTTTCTCAACATGTGAGAGAACACAGATATGTGGGAGAGATTCTGAACGTGCAAAAAGTTTTGAACGTGAGCAGAAAACCTCCTGAAACACAGGCGCTATTACATTCCAGGAGTTTATAATTCAGCACTGAAGATTTCTCGGTCTGGCTGTACCAAACTTGGACATCTATTTTTGGTAATTTCGAATCAGGCAGCTCAGCTCGTGGGTTGACCCAGTGTCTACAACGGCATGGAAAAGTATTGAATCTACTAAAGTGATACCACACACAATGCAAAGTATCCTGTTCTCTAGTATAAATACTAAAATAGTTAATACGTTTGGGCCCATTATTGCAAACTACATAACCAGATTCTATTATGTGGCAGTTGAACATTTACACAACCTTCTTTGTCATCCCTGGGAATAAATGAGTTTGGTGACATATATGATGCCAAAGTCTTTGTTCCATCCAAGACTTAAGAACACAGTTCTCTCTCTCTGCATCCTCCTATTTTGTCCACTTTCAACTACGATCAACCCTGAAAGCCTATGGAGTTCCCTGGAATTCTTCCCTCCCCTCACATCCCATGTTACAATGGATTATATGGGATATATAATAAATTAATTGAATTCAGAGCCTTTGCCAATAGAAGCCAAGTGTGGTCCAATCTTAGCATGACCTCTAAGAATCCGGCACACCGATTAATTCACTTTAAAACCATTTACAGAGCATACACTACACCCTATAAGATATTTCGGATGAGATTACAGGCTACATATGATCATATATCCCACAGTACTGCACCTGGAACGTTTCTACCTTTGTTCTGGAACTGTCCTGTTATCTCTCAGTTTTGGTACCATGTAAACTCTGCTCTATCGGATATACTTGATATTGCTTATGTTCCTAATCCTGCTTTCTGCCTCCTTAATGATGGCTCTGATGTTACTATGAATCAAATTCAGTATAAAATGGTATTTTATTTTCCACAGCCTAATTAACATGGTCAGTCTGGAACATACTACTGCACGACTGCAAGACTCGACCAGCAACTGTAGAAGCCTGGAAAAAGTTTTCATCTAATCTTATTTTTTTGGAAGATTCAATAGCTAAATGACTCTATTGTAAACCTGCCCAAATATTTCACTGTAATATCGTTATAATCCTCTCGTGATGTAATGTCTTTTCATTATACCACTGCTGTAATAGATGTCCTTGGATATGTCTGTATCCCTCCCACCACCACCTTCAAATCAATAAAAATGTTAATTACAAAAAAAGTGTTAAAATCTCTTCTCGATCTTGTGAACCCACTATGCTCTGTTGTCTTGACTTGTGAGCCAAGTGTCTTGTCTCACTCGTAGTATGTAACGTATGGCAGTATATGTGTACGTGTATGTGTTTTTGTGTGTGCGCATGTGCTGTGTGTATTTGTGTATTCTATGTAGGGCTGCACGATTTGGAGAAAAAGTCATATTGTGATTGTTGTAAACAATATTATGATTTGCGATTCGATTATAATGAAATAAATGGTACTACTAGTAACCTTACTTGATTAGTAAAACAGATGTAAAACAGAACAAGGGGAGCGTGTTGCTCTACGGAGGAGGCGGCTAGAAGGAGCACATATTGGCACAATGGAATCCTGGCTCTGATTAAATCTATATCTGTCAACTGCAGAGACACTATCCACAACCTGGAGGAGGAACTAGTATAACTGAGTGTAATGTATTAGGGCTGTTAACGGTTCTGAAACCAAGACTGAAACCGTGGTCTGGACTGTTGAGCTCTCATCAAGACAGTGTAACTGTGTAGCGGTGTATATGGTGCTATTTGTGTTGACAGTATGTTATTGTAGCTCATTTTCCACCTTATTTTAGTATTTATATTCACTACTTGAATCTGCTCCTCTCTCTTCTCCCCACACTCACACATACCTAGGGCCTTTCTCATTTCCCAAATTTCCACCTCCTCATCTTAGTCCCTACCACCTGAGATGCGAGCTCGAGGAGTCAAGGAGGAGACGTGAGGAGAGAGGAGTTGAGGAAACGGGCATTTAACGAAATGAGATGTCCTTTCCTCTGAGCCATCATTTTAAAGCGACGTCCATTAAATATGACCTGTTGCACAGCTGCATCATCTGTCCGCTGTTAGAGCTGTGATCTCTGTCAGAGCAGCAGACCAGCATTTGGCACTAAAGGCTACAGATCAGATCTTCACAATCCAGAAACATGTCTGTTAACATTATAACAGGTAGAAACATCTGGATATTCCAATAAACATTATAGCATCTGTTGAAAACAGTCAGATTACAGCAGCCTAATCATTCACTAGGCTACACAGTGGGCTACTACTTTTTTTGTGATGCACCTTTTGCCTGTAAGCAGGAGATTATTTTAACCCTCAGCCTGATGAGGTGAGAGTTTCATCATCAGTCCCTTTACAAAATGACACAGTAACATTTATCAAATTTAGCCCCAATTAACACAGGACTTTGCTGTTGGAATGACATGTGCAGACTACATGGGCACTATTATTAAAACATGAAACACAGCAGATCAGTGCTGAATGCTCTGTAACCTGTAGTAATAAACTTAACAGGACAGAGAGAGGAAACAGAATTAAACTTTCAGCTTCTATAATCCACGTTTATACTCTGATGCAGCTCAGGGTTTATCAGGAGGACGGCTGCTTTACTCCAAACGGTTTTACTGTATGTAACTGGACTGTGTGTGAGACCTTTTGGATGTGATTAACATCAGATCTTGACCGATCCTTTCGGCGTGTCGGGAGATGTTTTATTATTAATTTGTGGCTCGTGAATAAATGCACACAGTGTCACTGAGGAGACGCTTCATCTAGCCGCTATTTAATGTTCATTTTTACAATCCTGCTGCCCACCCACACATCACATTCAACAATAACAACATCAGTGATATCAAAGTGAAATGACATTAAGGAATGCGGTTAGAACAGCTCTTTATGAGGTGCTACACAAACGGTGAAAGGCAGAAAGTTCGATCGTGCATTTGATTATTTTTAATGGGCTTAACTAATACAACGTATCAATACAACAGGAACACTGCAGCATCCTGCTCCAGCTATGGGTTGGTCCAGCTGCTTGTCACACCTCTTGTAAACATCACAGCGGCTGAAAAGATTACACCGATGTATCCTCGCTTATAGCTCCTCCAGCAAGCCTCGATCCTCGATGTGCATTTTAGGAATTGAGATGTCCTTCAAGATGGCGCGATGAGATCGATTTCCGGGTCACACGCTCAAGGATCGATGAGTTGAGGAGACAGAAATTTGGGAAATGAGAAGGGCCCCTAACCTCTGGTCTCTGACGGCAAACACGCCGGCTTGCTCCACCTCTTTCTGTCTCTCTCTCCCTGTATGTGTCTCTGCTGACTTTCTCCATGTAGATCAAAACCAAAACTAATGTTAGTGAATGACATCTGCAGTAGCGTATTCACTGTCGCTCCACAATGTAAAATTTCCACCGTTTCCACTTAATGTAATACCAGATAACATCTCTCTCTGAAAAATATATGTCGAAAATACAGTATTTAAAGTTAGTGCAATTGCATTGTTTTTCTTGGATGACACGTCTCTTTAACATTGCGTGGAAGTTGGGTACAGTGCCCAAGGAGTGGCAGACTGGGGTGGTGGTTCCCCTGTTCAAAAAGGGGGACCAGAGAGTGTGTGCCAATTACAGGGGTATCACACTTCTCAGCCTCCCCGATAAAGTCTATTCCAGGGTGCTGGAACGGAGGGTTCGGCCAATTGCCGAACCTCAGATTGAAGAGGAACAATGTTGTTTTCGTCCCGGTCGTGGAACAACTGACCAGCTCTATACTCTCACAAGGATCATGGAGTGGGCTTGGGAGTATGCCTATCCAGTCTACATGTGCTTTGTAGATCTGGAGAAGGCGTATGACCGGGTCCCCCGGGAGATACTGTGGGAGGTGCTGCGGGAGTATGAGGTGAGGGGGGCCCTTCTCAGGGCTATCCAATCCCCGTACATCCAAAGCGAGAGCTGTGTCCGAGTACTCGGCAGTAAGTCGGACTCTTTCCAGGTGAGGGTTGGCCTTCGCCAGGGCTGCGCTTTGTCACCTATCCTGTTTGTGATATTCATGGACAGGATATCGAGGCGTAGTCGTGGCGAGGAGGGGCTGCGGTTCGGGGGGCTTGGGATCTCGTCACTGCTTTTTGCGGATGATGTGGTCCTGATGGCATCATCGGTCCGTGACCTTCAGCTCTCACTGGATCGGTTCGCAGCCGAGTGCGAAGCGGTTGGGATGAGGATTAGCACCTCTAAATCTGTGGCCATGGTTCTCAGCAGGAAACCGGTGGAAGGCCAACTCCAGGTAGGGAATGAGTCCTTACCCCAAGTGAAGGAGTTCAAGTACCTTGGGGTCTTGTTCACGAGTGAGGGGAGACTGGAGCAGGAGATTGGCCGGAGAATCAGAGCAGCGGGGGCGGTAATGCACTCGCTTTACCGCATCGTTGTGGCGAACAGAGAGCTGAGCCGTAAGGCAAAGCTCTCGATCTACCGGTCGATTTTCGCTCCTACCCTCACCTATGGTCATGAAGGCTGGGTTGTGACCGAAAGAACGAGATCGCGGGTACAAGCGGCCGAAATGGGTTTCCTCAGGCGGGTGGCTGTTGTCTCCCTTAGAGATAGGGTGAGAAGCCTGGCCATCCGCGAGGAGCTCAGAGTAGACCCGCTTCTCCTTTGCGTTGAAAGGAGCCAGTTGAGGTGGTTTGGGCATCTGGTAAGGATGCCTCCTGGACGCCTCCCTAGGGAGGTGTTCCAGGCACGTCCAGCTGGGAGGAGGCCTCGGGGAAGACCCAGGACTAGGTGGAGAGATTATATCTCCACACTGGCCTGGGAACGCCTCGGGATCCCTCAGTCAGAGCTGGTTAATGTGGCTCGGGAAAGAGAAGTTTGGGGTTCCCTGCTGGAGCTGCTCCCCCTGCAACCCGATCCCGGATAAGCGGATAAAGATGGATGGATGGATGATGGTATACTATTTAACACTAGTTATTATATTATTATATTAAATCTAGTTACAACAGTTTCATTTATGTGGGTTGTTTTTATTCATTCAACCCTTGTGCAAGAAAATGGCTCTACTTTGGTCTCTAATATGTTAATACTAAGTATAACTTATAACTTAGAGTTCAACATTTGAAAGTTTGCTGTAGCATCCAGGCTGTGATTGGTCAGTTGACGAAAAGTAACACCAATAAAAGCTAAGGTTAAATGGCCAGCGAGCCAAACCCAAACCCTCTTTACGTTCTACCTGTTTTCTTCTGTCTGACCGCTTCAGCTGCTGACAACGTCTTTCTGTCTCTGTTGCAAAGACAAAGAGACTTCTCTCTCGATGCTCTGGTGACGAGTCCGACTATGTTTTAAATGATTAGTGGCGTGGCGGGGGGTTATGTAGATTGTTGTCTTAAACGTTACACGCACACTGCTCATAAGTTACTTTTCTGATTGCACGTATCTGTTTTTAGAGGCACATGTGAAAGCCCGGTGTGGGTGTGAATAATGAGCAGACTACAGTGCACACAGAGAAGAGAGTGTCACATACACAGCACACCTTTTCTGTTTAATTAAATCACACCATCTTTTTGGTTATGTAATCGCACATGATGACATTGCAATTGCGATTAGATTAATTGTGCATCCCTAATTCTATTTATTCAATGTTTGGAGAAAAATCATGACCAGAGACAAAACTGTGGTTATATAAAGGTTAAAACAGGTTATGTAGAGGTTAAGATTATGGTAAGTCTCCAGGGTATGAATGTCAGTCAAAGCAATGTCCTCACAAATACAGTAATACAAGTTCATCAACACATGGATTGTTTGTCACACTAGTCCTTTCAAAGTGCCTTTAAGCATCCTATGCCCCATGGTCTTGCGCACACACAAAATACACACCCCATACAGCCCTTTCATCCTACCTGGGGTCTTTCTGAATAGAGTCGATGGAAGGTGAACGCTGCAGGCTGCCTTCGGGCGGCAGGGCAGGTCCAGACTTGCTGTAGGGCGATTCCACCACCGAGGGGCAGTACTGCAGGGTGCGGTAGGGGTCCGCCACATAGGGGTCTGAGCCATACAAGTCTCCGCCTCCACCACCTCCGCTTGAGGTGTACCCTGGTCCCACTGTGGCATAGTTGTTTGTCCCACCACGGCTGTAGTTTCCTGTGCCCGTACCATGACTTCCTGTGCGCTGCAAAGGGGCGGAGTCGACACCGGGGGAGGAGGGAGCTATGGTGGGAAAGTAGGGACAGAGGACATAACTTAGGACCTGGTCATGGACACGCTGGGTCAGGTCTAAAGGGCAGAGGAGGGGACAGAAGGAGAAGAGGAGAATGAGGGGAGGAGAACACAAAAGGAAAAGTGAGGGAAGAAGGACAGGATGAGAGAAAGGAGATGAGAGAGAGAGGAGAGGAGAGGCAGACACAGAAATGAACAGGTTGTTGGGAAAAGACAACCGCGTCTCCATATGGATGGATAAATATTGGCCACATGCCCAGGATTAACAACAAGGACCAATGTTCAACAGAGGGAAGGATTGAAGAGAGAAGAGAGAAGAGAGAAAAGAGAAAAATCGACAAAAGTTGAGCAGACAAAAAGTTTGAGATCATTTTAATGACTGCGGATATCAATCATTCTATCCCCATGTGAAGTACAGTAGCCCAGGAAAAACCCACTTCAACAACAGTTTCCACAACACTCAGGGCTTGTGAACAGTGTTAGCTTCGTCACTCAAATGACTCATTAGCCTGCCATTCCCACGCATTGAAAAAGCCTATTTGCGGGCAGCTAGAGGACAATTGCAGAAACTTTCCCCACACAATGAGACATCTGCCTGGTGAGCAATAAGGACTAAAAAATACATAAAATAAAACAAAAAAAACGAGTAAAACAGCAAGCTCTCTCTCTTTAGAGTGAGATGGGAATTGAATGGGGATTTGCTCGGGGATGTAGCAGCCTGCAGGGGCACAGTAGCTGTCACCTTTCCTACCCGTCGCGTTGGAGCGGCAGATCTGTGATATATCAAGGTATTAATGTGAGTCTGGGGGCCTTGTTTCTCTGGTTGTAAAAATACTGAGACAGACGGTGTGGGGGGGATCCAGTTCATTTGTCATTAAGACCAAGGTGTGTGTACACAGAACCACACACATCCACACATGCAAAAACACCATAAATGTGTTCTTCGGGGAGTATGCGATAAATCACAGGGTCTGGAAATCAATATGTGGCCACGTGGTTGGCTGGGGCTTTAACACAGGCCAGTGCGCCTCCTCTTACAAACTGAATTAGCCTTTAAAACGTGCCTGGATGGGGAAAATGCACTCAAACTAGAAAACACACACTCAACATACACGTTGGGTGAGGACACAAGCATTCCCATGCATCTCATAAAACACGTACGAGTGGGAACATATATAAACACACACACATTTACACATCATATAAGCCCCCACACACATAAACACTGAGTTACCAAAGAAGTGTGTGTGCTGAGTGCATCATCATTATATCAACCATTATACCAAGAAACTTGCTCTTTAGTGCTGTCTTGAGTTGCGGCATTTACTTGACCTTCACAACCCTCTTATCGCTCTTTTTTTCACCTCTCTCGCTCACACACGCACACAAAAACACACACACAGACACACCCGATCTGTCGAAACCTATTTGCTACATTAAAACCAACCCTTAACAATAATTTCCAAAGCTGTTATTCAAATTCTTCTCACCAAGACTGGTAAACTCCATTAGTCGGCCCACCAGAGGCACAAGGAACCTTTTGGATGATGTAACCATATTAGCATATTTTTATTTCCTAACTTTTAAATCAGGTTAACAACAGTCCTTTGCCAGCTAGACAGTGAAATAATTCAACGTTGAGACTCTGCCATGCAATGCCCATGAGGCTAAAGGCTGCATGAGCTCTTCTGCAGATGCCCCAAATTTGACAAAGATCCAAAGAATTTTGCAGGGAAAGAAAAACAGTTAAAGAGCCTGGGAAAAAGAGAGAAACAGCTGAGAGATAAGGCATGGTTGCTGTTTCAAAAAGAGCCCAACCAGAGGCGAGAAGGAAGAAACAAGAAGCGATGGAGTTAGTGACAGTACAGCCGCATAGAACAGAGGGTATAGGAGAGTAATGAAGCAGAGTTTCTTCCATCAGACGCTAATCCCAGTCTTTTCTGTACTCTTTGAATGGTGTCTGTCTTTCTGAACGTCTCATTAGTAGCTGGGGCTTTAGGCTAACACCACCAGTGTCAATGTGCACTCACCGAGAGACTTGACACCCCCAATAGGACGAAGCCCAGAGCCAAAGAGGGAGTGGGAGAACAGTAAAAAGAAGACCGAAAAAATCACAAAAAAAAATAGCCTGTGCCGTGACCACTGAATAGGAATGTCCTTGGGTACAAGCTGAAAAAGGAAAGGGACAGAAAGCACGAATGATAAGAGAGAGATTGTAAGGAACATAAAGGCAAAGAAATCCCCAGAAAATGTCCTGCCAAATTACTGTTTTAGACTGTCCTTTTGTTTTCCCATTCTGTTACTTTGTATTCAGCTTTTCCACGCCTCTTTATGCATTCCCTTTTCTTCTTCACTCAATCTTTCTGTCGGCTCCCCCTCTCTTCTTCCCCCACCTTAAGTAAATGGAGTGCTGCTGAATTTATCATCTCTGGTAATGGCGTGTTCTGACTGATGACTTGACCTTTGGGGCCAATATTGCCTGGCAGAAATCAGCGTGTGGGTGCCTGTTTATGCATACATGTGTGTCATTGTGTATGCATTGTTGTATTCCTATCCTTGTGAGAACCAGCTGGGGATTTCAACTTTTAGAGGAATTACATATTTGACCAGTCTTAAAGCCATAATATCAGTTATGGCTTAAACTAAGATTAGACTAAACTGAGATTAGATTTAGGTTTAGAGTTACACATGTTATTGAAAATTAAGGTTTCGGTTTGGGGTTATGGAATAAATATAAAACATAAGTATAGTATAGTAATACAAAATGCATGCATGAGTGTGAGAGGGTTTCATGAATTTGCTAAAGACCAGCACGAGGCAAACTCACTGTGTTGTTTCAAGAAATATTAACCAGGTCATGAAATGCACTGTGTGTGTACAGACAGACACACAGAATATATGCGCCACTAATACCTCTCACACCTAACGCTCTGGCAGCGTGAAATTGCGTTTAAGAGGAAATAAAAGGGCGGGTGTGTCTTTGTATTCCCTTGCTTCGGCGTAGAGTAAACAAATTGTGGCTGTGCTCCTGCTGGCAGATTAGCAACGGGAAGGGAAACTCTATTAGTCATTTGACACAGTGATACCTTTGCAATTAGCCAGCCGGCTGAGGGGCTGGCTAGCTTAGAGCAGGGCTGACTTTTTCTTTGGGCTGCTGGGACGAGGGAGCATTCACTGAATGTACAAGAGATGGAGGAAAACAGGGAGGGAGGGAGAGAGGGAGATTGGGAGAGGAGGAAAAAAATGAGAGGGGGATCAAACCAATCCTCTGAGCTTTCCATGTCCATCCTGCCTCCTCATTCTTTCATCTCTACCCCTATTATTTTTCATTACTACTCTGTCTCTGTCACTCATTTTTCTCCATCACCCCCTCGCTGTTTTGCTCTTCTTTCTTTACTTTCTTTCTTCTCCCTCCAGATCTGTCCATTTCTGTCTATACCTCCATCCATCTTTTATTCTCTCCTCACCCAGCTCTTCTGAAACCTTCTCTTTCAATCCCTGCCCTCCCTCTTTTGCTGTAGTTCAGTCCCTCTCTGCATATTTTTGTCTGCCATCCTCTCTCCATCATCCATTCATTTCATGTTTATCCTCTCCCTTTCTTCCCTAACACCCTTCTGTCTCACTATCTCTCCCCCTCTATTGTGGCTGTAGTAGACTATGTGATCAGAGCTGAGGACATGTCCTTTCTCTCGACACGCTTCAGTGCTCAGCACGATTACACAAAACCCCTCAGTACAGTGTATATCTCTCACACATAAACACACTCACATAGACACGCGCAAGCACACAAACATGGATTTCTAAATATGCAAGTGATTGACATGGACTAAACATTTGTGCCTGTAACACATCTTTTTCTAATGCTTTAAGGTCATGCAACAGCATGTACGCACAACCTTGCTGACAGCAGCAGTGGATGAAGCACACTTCCACAAACACACACACACACACACACACTGCTTGGATGTGGAGGAGAGTAAGGATTAGTTTCTCCCCCTGTTTATCCCTGGGAGAGCCTCCTGGCCAACACACAGCTCTTGATGTTCCTGAGCTGGAAGCACTGGAGGACACACGCACGCACACGCACACACACGCACACACACGCACACACACAAATGCCCTCCTTTGCACTTTCAGTATAAAGTATACTGTGTTTTACAGTGTGGGAGCTGTAGGACCCTTGTCTTTATGAGTCAAGGTGCCATGTCTTTTTCCAAGCATGCCACTTAGACACAACAGGGGCTCCAGGCCAGTGGCTGCTGCTAAATTTTCGTGCTGCGGAAGGACAATAGTGAAAGTCATAAAAAGATGATTTTCTTTTCTTTCCAACTGAAGGGTGTTTATATAAGGCATACAGCCACTGCAAGTGAAACACTTTATTGGAAAAAATCTAATAAAATAAACATTGTAGTTTGGCCTTGAAGTTAGTTGCCTTCTAACTATAAAATGCCTAAAAAAGTAATTTCAGCTAATTACCATAATAATTTGGATATTTGTGTTTTTCATATTGCCTTGTGTTTCTTTCATATCTTGTCTCAATGCCTTTTTATGTATAATGTAACACTTTGAAATGCATTGTTGTTAAAAGGTGTTATACAAGTAAACTTGGCTTGCCCTACATTAGCATGTTGTTGCTGTTGCTAAGAAAATGAGCAGCATCTGCAAGCCTCTGCAGCACATTTTCAATGTCAACAGGTGTTTCTACTGTTTAATTGCACAAAACTGCAGGAGGAAATCCTTTTAGTTTTCTTCATATTGACAAATATCTGAGAATTTGAGGACCAACAAGACACTAACAGTGATACACATCACCATTATGTGAAACATGGTGGCTCAGATCTTAGACTCACAAGGAGTTGAATCTTAAAGCTGCTGCCTTTCTCTATGAAGTTTGTATTTCCCTTGGGTTTATGCGGGTTTCCTCCAGCTGCTGCTGTTTCCCCACCACAGTCCAAAGACATGCAGGTTAGGTGGACTGGACACTATCACCTAGGTGCAATGTGAATTATCTCTCCTGTGTGTGCCCTGCCTCTCGTCCACTTTATGCTGAAATAAGCTGCAGAATAAATGGGTCAGAAAATGGATGGATATCATACTAAACTTGAAAATGACTTACTAACTTATAGCACATCATTTAAGTCTAAACAGCAAAACAGGTATATTAGAAATTAGCCTTTAAGGCACTTTTCAGAGATCATACCATTGTGAGACCAGATCATTTATATGTATCTATGATATGATAAGAACAACAGGGAGACAAAGGGCAAACACAAAAGTAATAAGCAATGTATACAACAATAAACAATTAAATCAATTAATGAATAAAACATGTTTTGAACAGCAGATATGAACACTTCTTTTCATTTGATGAAGACAGTCAACGCTGCTTTTGTGCCGACTTCAAATTTATCTGTGTGATCTCTGAGGACAAAAACAAATGAATGTTTCTTTTGAATTCATTACCGCTAATAAGCAGAGAATATGCTAATCATGGAAGCTGAGTTGGGACACAAGTTGAATGTGTTTTTGTGTGTATTTCTGTGCATGTACTTGCCTTGTATGAACGGTTTTAGTGGCCACTGGTGTGTGTGGGAGAGGATGGTGCAGGGTGACTAGCACCAACTTGACTTAAGCCTACATTTAGGAAGTGCCATATGTTTTCACAAGGGAAAGCATTTGTGCTGATCTGTAGAGTAAGTCAGATGCTTTGAGATGGCAATTAAAGCTTTCTGAGGCTTCAGCAAAAACTAACTGTAAATACTGCACGTTTAAGCCACAATATAAATCACCTGGATTCAATTCCTAATGTGAGTTGTTGTCCACTAAGTTAAATAGTATTGTAGGTCATAGTTTTATTGTCTGCTACAGAGAAAAAAGCACCTGAAAAAGGAAAGAAATAAATCAATTTTCATGTCTTCTCTACATCCCCTCCCCCCTAAGGCCCCTTTTCTTCCTTTCCTTTTAACATCAAACTGACCCCCAACTAAATTTAGTCTTTCAATAGAGAGCTGGCTGTCATAACTTGACTTTATACGTAAATGCATTCACAGCTCTTTCTTTACTGGTGTTCAAGAGACAGTAGGTTCATTAAAAGACCAGCAGGATCAGAGGCCAAGCTAAAATTGATCCTAGCCAAACAAATCTAATCTAACCTGGCGACAGACAGAGCCCGGTGAGTGACACACTGAAGTGACTGGGGAGATGCCTCAGCCAAAAGGTCTAACAATGCTGCAGTGCTTAATTTTCCAGCACTGGTGTTTTAACGGGCAGTAATTGACTGGTGAGACTTATTTCAAACATAAACTCGCATAGTAAAACATTTAATTCCTACAAGAAAGGAGAACCTAATTACCATTATTACTTTGGACAGACTACTGCCATACTGTGCATTCTGTGGCATTATGCTAAAAGCTGTAGAAAAATGTGTATGTAAGTAATGCATGTATGTGGATATGCATTCAAATAGCTACAAATAATGTTTATATAATTTTAACTATACACAGATGCGCACACACAGAGCCTATAATTAGTATTATAAACCACATTTGGACACCTGAGGACATGTGCTAGATGAAAAAGAGCCTTTTCCTTTTTATTCAAGGATCTGTCAATTTTTCTGTTTAAGAGGTGCCCTGAACTTTTCCTGCCTCCTGGTCAGAAGACGCATACTAACTGCACCCTATCTCCAGTCTTTTTTGTCTTTACCCATTCCTCCCTACCCTCTTAGGCTTGTTTTCTCTCTCCTCCATCGCTCTCTCTATTCTGTCCCCCTCATTAGGATGTCAGATCTCATTACAGAAGGAGCACAGCAGATTTAAAGGGGAAAGCAGACTGGTTAAAAGGGGTGAGGCAAAGTTTTCTTCATATTTCTTTCTCTCCACTTTTTATTGTGCATGTGAACTGTATGTGTGCACATTCATACTGGCAAAAAAGGCCCGTGCTATAGATCCGCAATGTCAAGTAAAAGTAATCCTGCTTTGGTTTCCAGAAACATTATAAAACACACACACACCCACACCTACACACACATCCACACACTCATTTGCATGCTTATGTAACAGAGTTGATCCCTTGTCCTGGGAACTGCATGAATTTAATTGCAGAAACCTAATGTTAAGAAGTGTGTGTTCACATTTCCTGTGATTCTTATAACACCACAGACTTCACTTGCTTTTATCCAAAAATGGACAGAAAAGACATACTATATGAGGGAAAAAATCCTCATTTAGGAGAGGAGTCAGAAGAACAAGGCTATAGAGACTGAGGCAGATGCCAAAAAGATGCCCAAACCTCAAAGATCATAGAATGTGTGGATATCTCCCCTGAAAAATCTCTCAATACCATCATTTTAATATACACCTAAGAATGGTTTACCTAAAATAAACTTTAAAATATCCAAGATGAGGCTAGTAAGTTTTGGTTGGTGGGTGAAAAGGCATAAACACTGACTGACCAGAGGAGTTTTCTGTAGCGACAGAAAATGTGACGTAAAACACATGTCAAGTCTAACACAAATGCAAAACAATAAATATCCTTGTTTTTACCGTGGCTTAGTGATAAATGACTGTCAACACAATTTGTGTCTGTCTCCTCCGAAGATACTGGAGGGAGCCATGTTAAACTACATAACACCCCTTATCAACAGCAATAGTTCAACCTGGCTACAAGATTCACCTGACAAATAGCTGTGGCAGTGAATCTACACATTCTCACTGTCGCCACCTGAGCTACATGCAGGTCTGATGATAGGCCATTAAAGAGAAAAAGTGCCACATGCATTCAGAGGACAGTTATTATTATGCTGTTATTCCCAGTGGTCAGAGTCATTCATCCAGGCCAAGATAGTTTTCATGAAATAAGGAGAGAAGGTACAAAGGCAAAAGTGTAAGAGCAAAGGCACGAGGGGAGGAAGGAAAAGGGAGAAAACAAGGAGGGATGGTTGATGAGAGTGAAGGAAGCAGAGAGGAGCGCACATAAAAAGTATTAAAGGGGCTATATGTAGTTTTTCAATGAAATAACTGTCTTATTGTCAATGTGCTCTAACCTCATTTAGAAATGAAGCGCACGCCTGTTTTCTCTGTTTCTTGGAACAGCCACTATTCTGCTTTTAATGTGAGGACAGCGGGTCAGGTGGTAGTCCTGTGTGTGCTTCCGAGCCTCTCTCTGACTACAGCAACAACACCGCAGCTAACGAAATTCAGTCCGTAAGGATACGAATATATAATATGTAACGTTATGGCTTTCCACATTACTTCATCAGCTAAAACGAGCCACATTACTATCCTGTGTACCACTAGTATTATGTCAAAATGTTGATTTAGCCTGTAAGAAAGGATGTAACGGTACGAAGCAAATATGGAGCTATTTGTTAATAATAGCAAGGCAGGAGCAGCCAACTAATATACTTTAGCACGGAGCTTCATAACGTTCAATTCAGATTGATTGACCTTTTACTGATACTCAGGTAAAACAGTTTCTCCACCGTCTCAGTCTCTGTAACTTATGTGACCTTCATAATACCATAATGCAAAATAACTGCACAGGACAACAATACAGAGGGAGGCCCATTCACTACAGTAATCAAACTTATTACGGTCTAACTGTCTAATTTATAATATTCAGTTCATCTCACTAACTAGAGATCGCTACTTTAAAGCAAAAGATTTTACTGATGATAATGATGATAATTAGAAATAGACATGAAAATAGAAATAAAATAACAACATGAAGGAGAGAGTGGTCACTTATGAGAATCGAGAGAGCAAGGCCAATGTCAGAAACGGTGAGACTGCAAAAAGAAACACACAGTGTTTTTTTTGTTGAAAAAATAAACAAATGTGTAAACCGTAACCTGAGGCTTTTTCTTGCTGCGATTTTTCTCTGTACCAGAAAGGATGTGTGCGTTAGGAACGCTGTGACCATGCAGGAATAATCGCTTGAAATAGGCCACATTAACCTGCAGTCCTCTGGGGCGCTGGCCTGGTTTAATCCAAGAATGAAACACTGCGTTTCACTGCCCACACACGTATAGTGCAAAGACACAGAGATACACAGTCATTCTTGCACAATAATATTGTGCTATGCATGGATGTGTGAATGTGCTTGGCGGATAAGGAAAAAGGATGACGATGGAGGGCTGCTCAATATATCGTTTCCACATCCTCACCGCAATGTGCCCTTGCGCAATTGTCACATTGTAGAACAATGCAATGTCAAGCAAGTCAAATTAACTGTTTAAAATATGTTTACTGCATTAAAGCTTAAGAAAGGATAGTTTGCACTCAAAAAGTCTTCAGACTAAATAAGACATCTTTCAGCTTATTTTTCTTCTATGCATTTTCCCCAAAAAATCTAAAATAAAAATTATTACGTATGTGTATAATTCTTCACAACAAGAGTAACTGAAGTCATGTGGTATACATCGCAAAAAAGAAAAACATTGCAATGTCAGTTTTTTCCAATATAGTGCAGCTCTAAACTGAAGAAGGGTGTGTGCATGTGGGAGAGAGTTTGAACGTATACAAACAGGTGGAGCAGATGTTTAGTAGCAATTTAATTTTCTTTAGTAGTATTTAGATGCGGTGACAATGATCTTAATTTCACAGTCTGGCCCGTAAACGTAGAAGTGAACTGAGTTGTGAGGAGTAGGGAGCAATGGAAACTGAGCAGACCAACGGAGCAGGTTAACCAATTGGCGGTGTTTTGAACTGGATGTGACAGAATTGTCAAGTGTGTTGTCAAACTGCTGTCCACTGCGCTGGAAGGTAATGCCAGCAGACTTCCCAAGACTACAGGTCTGTTTGTTTTTTGGTATTCTTACTAGATGGAGGAGTATATAAATTAAGTCTGTCATCAGCAGAAACAAAGAATTGTGGGCAACTATGTTTTGAGGGAAGATGATTGAATCAAAGAAAATATAGCACAATTTGGTTGTTAACCAGACATTTCGCCTCTACAAACTTACCAAATTTGATTCAATTATCTTTGACCCCACTTTGTGTCTGCTTTATCTGCTTCGTATTCGTGGCCTGTTTGCTCCATATTTCATTCCACCTGTCTCTCTATCCTGAGCTGGGTCAGGAAACAGCCACTGTAGAAACCAGTGCATGTACAATTATAGTCACTTAAATTGCTTTTGTTGTATCATGTAGCTCCTCTTCATAGTTAAGTGTCCAGTTAAGTCATGTGGGGGCTGACGCTCTCAATGAATACTGTGAGCTTCATTTGACTTTAAGTGCCTTGTTTAAATTGGCCATGAACTAGCCTGACACTGTGCACTGTATATAGACCCCACTGACTGCAGCTTTGGAAAATTTTGGAGTGAAATAACCATACAAATTTCTCCCTTCTCGTTCCACCAAAGAAATGACTTAAAGCATTAATTAGATTGATCCAGGCCAGCTTAATGAACCAATAATGTGAGCCTGCCATTGCAGAGAAAAGGCACAATGACATAATTAATGACTTACCGCTCACTATGTCAGCACAGCCCTTATCAGTTCACTATGTGCTATCACTCTGTGCATTATGAATCCTTACTGGACAACCCCCTAGTCACTACACATACTATTCACATGTCTTTTAAAACGTGCTGCGCTAAGACCAAGCCTTAATTCAACAGCTCAATGACTTCAAGGTGCGGCTCATCTTTGGTGTGTCGATTTGCCACTGTAGTTACATGGGCCAAGCACAGTGGGGGGAAAATTGTGTATGGGGTGAAAAAGGCTCATGCTGATATTCTCTGATGGAGAATTTAGCTCAAACAACATCAGACAATCTATTAAAATACTGTAGCAAAAGAGAAGCATATTGTAAACCTTGAACGTTGCAATTAAATATACACGGTCTAATCCACAGCCTATTGATTTTTTTAGCTGCAGTGCAAATTTCCTTTGTGAGTTTTACCCATCCATTGAAACTACATATACAAGGCGGAGTAAATTATAGATAAATGTGGATCCTCTCTGTACACTTCTGAAGCACACTTATTTAATTATTTCCTGCTTGCATAGACAATCACTGAACGCACTGTCCAGAATTTCACTGACAATAATCAAAAGCAATATCCCACAAGAATAAGAGCAAACCCAATGACCCCCTAACTCTGAAATGTGCTTCAAATGCTACGCTCTGTGCTTAAAGGCAATTCTCACTACTTTCAAGTGAGTCAAACTGATCAACTCAAACGCTGGTCTAGAGTGGCATATTTACTGCTATGATTCTGACCCAAATGCTAATGATAGCTATTAAGGCTAGGCTGGTTAATGACATCGAGGGAGCTGTGAACGTGGCGTGACCGACTTGGGTGTTTTCATGTGGGTATGATACAGTAATGGGATTAACATGGCGTACCTAAACCCACATTGAGATAAGCTCAATGAGGCCCTATTAAAAATACATTGCTGGCAACAATGGAGTTACGGAGGGAGCGGGTGAGAATGAGTTTGTCTGACTGTGTGAGTTTGATAGAAATTGTGCCCAACTGTGCTTTATTCTCAACCGGGAAAAAATGTGTACTTCTAAATAACAGCAGGGTCGGTAATGGCCTTTTCTGTACTCTTTACTCTCCTATGTATTTTTTCCATTTGTCCCTGGTTTGGGTGCAGTTGTTGGATATGTGTGAGACTGAATACATAGCACAAAGGAGCATTAACCAATACAGGAAAAGGGCTGTAAGAGTCAACTCAGATCAATAAACAAATAAAGGACACATAAATTCAGTTTCATGAGTGTAAAGACATTGTAGAATGCAAAACACACAGCATATACAGTAAAGTGAATAAAAACCAGACGAAACTGCATAGCTGTAACTGATCATACAAATGCAGGGAGGGCCTTACCGGTGTTGTTGCGATAGGGGCCTGTGTCTGGCCCCTGGCTCTGGCTAAGGCTTCTCATGGGGCCCTTGTTGTGGTAGACACGTTCTTCATAGATGGGATCTATGTGGTGCTCTGGGGAACCCAAGGGCCGAAGGGGCTCCTGACTGTGCTGACTACTGTAGGAGCCACGAGAGCCTGGAGACAAGAGAGAGGAAGAAAAAAAGATGTAAGCAAGATAGGAGGAGAGATGATGAAAGAGGTTGGACAACAAAGGGGAGAGGCAAGTGCAAGATGAGGCACAGTCCATGAGGTAAGGAAAGGTTGTACCGAGGAACTGAACAGATGGATTTTAAGGAGGTAAGGAAGTGGAATGGGAAGGCGGTGATAAGAG
Source organism: Micropterus dolomieu (assembly GCF_021292245.1). Lineage (NCBI taxonomy): Eukaryota > Metazoa > Chordata > Actinopteri > Centrarchiformes > Centrarchidae > Micropterus > Micropterus dolomieu. The sequence continues at coordinate 31,753,751 of NC_060150.1, read as the reverse complement.
CCACAGAGGATAAACTGGATATAAGATATACAGAGGATGTGAAAGAAAAAGGATAAAGAAATAACTAAGGTCAAATGAATGTGGCAGAACATGGATGGGTACCCAAAAGAGACAAGAGAAAAGAAAAGGTGTGGGAATGATGTTTGAAAGGTGGAAACAGTGATGACGAGAAGGAAGAAAAAGAGAAGAAAACAGTCCTCTGTTTTTAGACCTGTCCGTAATCACACTGGACCTGTTTTTCTTTGGCTGGAGTGTTACAAAGCATCAAATGACAGACAGTACATTATTTATATAATGTAATACTGATGGTGTGTGTGTGTATGTTTGTTTGAGTGGTAGGGGAAGTGGTGAATTAGAGATGCACCAAATCTGAACTAGAGAGAAAATGACATGAAAATAAAGAGGGACATGAATAGGGACACGTGAGATAGGAAGAAATAGGCAGATATCGAGACAGACAGAGAAAAAACAGAGAAAGAGCGAGATAGAGAGAGACGGATGCCTCCATATTTCTTTTTTTTAATCTCTGCAGAACACATTGCTGGTCGTCAGCTATAAAGTAATGAGATGTAGTGTCCCCCCCTCTTGCTCTGTGTTTGGCAGGAATCCCACAGACACAGGGCAAGGAAGACTTTGTCAGCAGGCATTTGTTCATTACACAGGAGAACAAATGTAAGGCCTCCTTCTGAAAACACAGAGACCAAAAATTTAAATTAGGAAAGAGAAGAAAGGTAGGGGACTGGCGGATTATGAAGACGAGTCAGTAGGGCCTGGGTGACATGGCAGGAGATAAAGTGAAAAGATGTGCCAATACTATAAATATACACAGGCTTAGAAAGCTATGAGTGACTGAGAGAAAGAGAGATGGTCCAGCGGAGCCAATGTCGCATCATATCGCATTAGCTCTCGGTAGATGGCAAGTCGCGTGCCAAAGATTTTCCAAACAAATGAGGGGTGACGAGTGCAGTGCTTCGGTTCAAAGCTCAGTGAGTATCTACCATCAACTTAACACAGTCAAAACCCCACAACCTTTCAGATCAGATCAGAAATTGATGCATGTTAGGCACTCAGCCTCAAGGGCATACAGTAGCATGTAGCCATGCTGTAGTTTTTGTTGCAGCTTAGGACTGGTGTCTATTTCTTGTCCTAATTTACCAATAAAGCAAGACTAGTCAATGAGAGTATCTTAAAGATAAACAGAAATACACAGCAGTAGTTTGTTATCCTAAACCTCCTTTATCGAAAAGTGTACGAGATAGGACGATGCAAGCACCCTTTGGGATGAACAAGAGTCTGCCTGCACTTGCTGTACTATACTATGCAAAATGACAAAGCAGTGGTTTGCCTCATTATGCCTGTCTTGAGCATGACTGTGGCAAAAAGGCTATTGCGTTTCACACAGCTGTGTCCTCCTTTCGACAGCATGGTTAACTGACTGGCCTGTTTATCTCCCGTGCTAACGAAAAGGTAGGCTGCCTCCTGTCACACTCTGCTAGCCAGCAGTGGCCAGATAGAGAAGACAGGCAGAAAGTCGAAGCAAGAGTCAGAATAAGGGAGTGAGAATAAGAGCTAAAGAAGAAGGAGAGAAATTGAGCTTGATTGAAATTAGGTGAATTTAGAGACAGAGGGAAAGAGACAGAGTTGGTTAGAATATGCATGAAGGAGTGCTAATTAGAATCACGGACACACCCATTAATGGCATGACTCATCCCAGCTCTCTCTCTTCCTACATCCCTTTCGTCTTTGATGTCTTGGTGAGTGGGTTTTATTTCTTTATTCATTTATTTTTTTGACTCACAAGGGCCCGCTCATGGAAGTACTGACCTCTTTCCTTCAAAGGGAGAGGGAACTTTAGGAAGAGAAGACAGAATGATGTAGAGAGAGAAAAAGAGCTGCCCTCCCATGATGTTACGTTCTGTAAATTATTTAAAAAGGTTAACAAAATGTAAAAAATAAAAAACTCTGATCCCTTAATGCCTCAATCCTGTTTGTATAGTAAAAAAGAAAGGAAAGTAAATATCCCCTATTCTTTGTTTTAGTGTGTAACCATGTACAGTACCTACTATAAATCTACCAGGAAAAGGTGGTATATCTGTCAAGTTAAGACTTAATATTAACGGTGATCATACAATGTTCTGGGCCAGTCAAATCAAAAATAGAACAGGCCATATATTTAAATATCCAAAAGATGACTGCTGTGCCTGAGGCTCCTATGTCAACCCCTAGTCAGTGTCAGTGCCAATGAAGCTCAATCTCTAAATATCAGCCCAATCAATTTTATTTACTGATAACTTAATTATCTCTATTTGGTAAAAGATCTAAGTCAGCAATTTTCTTCAGCTGGGTATTATGCTATTGTGCCACTAGGGCAATATTTAGACACAATGGACTGTATCACTCAGGCCCTTCATGTAGAAAGCACAGAGTGGAAACTTCTTTTTTAGGCGATTTCGTTTTTAGGCAGCTTAACTCCACTGTAGCGTAGGTGCTGCAGAGCTGTTAAGTACTGTACCCCTCCAAACAGGCCACTCAGAGGAACTCTACTCTGCTTTTTCCAGGAGGATATCACCTATTGTCGATAAGCAAACCTCTGACTAATAGGTTCTACAAATAATTCTTGGTTGGTAGGATTTTGGAAATGTGGTGAATACCAGAAATTACAGTCAATTACAGTGAAATGTTTGAAAGTAAATATCTTGCATTTCCAGGATTGATAAGTTGCCATTTAATTGTTCTGATACAATCAACCACAGAGTGGTAGTCGAAGCTCATGAAAGCAAATTATGATAATCATATGACCCTGGTCTGCTAATTATAGTGACAGTCTGAGATCTCTCTTCCTTTGGGACTTATTCCTGCTCAGTCTTTTCCTCTTCATTTAAAGTCTTCAGGAGAGATGAAACCCCAGTCATTCCTTCAAGATCACAGTTATGCCTTCAGGGTAAAGCATGAAGGTCGTGTTCTCATCAATATAGCTCCACGTTTAATAGACTAATCAATTGAACTTACTCCAGAGCTTCAAAACACTGCCGCCTGGTTTAATCAATATAATCTTGTCAAATATTTCATTTATGTTAAAAAGTCAACCTGTGGGAAAGGACGCTGTAACAGAAGCACCAATTTGGCTTTCACCAGGATTAAGAGTCTATCTATTCACCGGCATACAAAAATGTTGAAGATCTTTACTATACTGAGCTCACTGGTACAATTGGTTCACAAAATGTCAAACAGTAGAAAACAAAAAAGAAGAAATACAGATCTTCATACATTTCCAAAAAAAACTCCAAAACCCCCGAAAAAAGAACAAGTGACAAAAGAATTTGTCTGCAGTTGCATGAAGAGTAGTGGAGCTACTTCTCATGCATGCTCTAAAAGCAGAGGCCATTTATCTGAGGAAAGTGAAACGAAAGAAGAAGAAGGCTATCTAAAAACTACTTTTAGTCTGAATGGCACTTGTAATACAAGCCTTGAGAATGTAACGTCCTTGAAAGTGGTCTATCTACAATATTTAATTCAAACAGGCACAAACAGCCAACCTAAAATAAAATTTTACATTGCACCACTATGCACCATAAACCGTTTCTATAACACATTTTCAGTTTGACATTAAGCCAACTCAATTTTGTCAAGAGAGTCAAGAGAGAAAGCCATTAACTAGTCAATGCAACTGCAGGGGCAAATAAAACTCTCTGTTAGCCTGAATGCTGCCTGTACTAAGACCACTGTCATTCTAACGCATTCAGCTCCCAGAGCAAATAGAACTTATTCAAAGACACAATTAGAATCACGATCACTTTAATCTTCTTAAGACAGGTTTCTGTCTGGTAGTCACAACATACCTGTTCATAAACTGCTCATAATTCACAAATGTAACAGCTGAACAACTGGTGCATTCATTTTGAAGATGCCTCTTGTGAAGTACGTACAATTGCTGCTATATAGAGTTGGTAACCCAAACACATTGATTTGCTTATTAAAAGATTATGAGTATAGATCTAATGCTCTACAGAGTATGGGTACTAAATTCTCGTGGTGGAGTTACACACATTTGGGTTTATGTGTATGTGCATGAGTGTGTGAACTCCCACCTGCCAGACTACCAGGCCTCTGAAGAGTAGCAGTAGCGTAGAGCTCGTGGGGGATCTTGTACTGGTCAGAAGCGTGGTGAGCTGCCAGCCGTTTGGGAGACAGAGTGGCATAGCTCCCTATGCCTGAACTCATCTGCAAAAACAAGAGGTTATTTTCCCTTTCAAATATTGTAAGATTACAATGTATTGGTAGCCAAATATGTAACAGCTGACATGTCTGATATGTCTTGTTTTGTCTGGTTAGATATGAAGAGTTTTAACTGCATTTTACTTCAATTTATTTTGCCAACTTTGTGTCTAAATCCAAATGAGAAATGTAAAATGGGCATATAAATGGAAATTGGCACTATGTATAAACCATGTCCAAACCACTTAGAGTTAAGAATGTAATTTACACTGAGAACATCCATGCAAAAAATACAGTGTGAGATATTGGATATGAACATCCAACAAATGTACCTAAGAAACCAAGGTTTGGATAAGGTGCTATTTGAAAAGATTACACATTTGAAGAACTAAAACTGACTTTTATAGATTTCTGTTTGAAGATATGACTCAATCTATAATTGCTTTGGAGCTACACTATGGCATTCTTTGTCATGATTAAAGATCTGACAAAGTGGACAAGACTATAATCTTCCCTCTAACACCCAGCCGCTGGGAATCAATCAATAGTATGACTATATAACAATATCTCTAAACAGAATGGTTCAACTGTCACATTTCTGTTTAAAAAATACTAATACTGGGCATTTCCACTGTAAATACTGTACTCCTAAATATAATCTTTGTACTATTATGCTGCACATAATAGCCACAGTCATCACTTTCTAAATCCACAGTCTGTAGATACATTGAAAAACAAATTGTAAATGTAAATGTGTGTTGGGTAAAATACATAAAATCCTCGAAACAATCTGATATCAAAATAATTATCAAACTAGGTCAGAATAATATTTAACAGAGTCTGGCCCCAGGAAAAATCAACATACTTTGATCACTATTTACACCACTGAAGAAGGGAGAAAGTTCTGTGTGCGCACAAGTTGAACCTTGATGTTCTCACAATCACATGTTAATACAATGTATTAACATGCACAAGTGTGAGAAATAATTCAGGTATTCAGCATTTTTTATACTGATTTCACAGACTTGGGGGTACAGAGTTTATAATCATGCATCAAGCATGCTTCACATAAAAAGGTTCATATTTAATACTATGTAAACACAAAATGTCACTGCATTTCCTTTCTACAGGTGTACACACAGTAACACTCCTTGTACCTGGTGAAGAGGGGACGATGATGAGCTGGCCCCTCCCCCTGCTGCTGTGGAGTTGGGCGGAGATGCGACCCTCAGGGGAGACCCACCCCCTCCTGCTGTTGTCACAGCAACTGTGGTGCTGGAAGACAAATGGGCAAAGTGACATAATTTGTCTAAAAAATAATGACTTCAAATGATTATTTCCATTTCACATATAAAAACAATCATCAGGCTTCCTGTATCATGTGTTAAATTTGTATTTCATATTCGCTGCATGATTGGAGGACAATTTTCCTTTTCCATTCTATTATAGTAATTTATTGTTTATTTATCTCTCCTCTCATACTGTCTGTAAAACCTATGAATGAAACTGATGTGTCAAATACAGTAATTCTTTCAAATGCCATCCTCTTTATCCACCGTCAGATATGACTGGGCTCTATTATACATTGGTATCAACAACAATACATCAAATCACATCACAGTCACTGTGGCTCTCTACCTGTATGACTTGGCCAGTCGATTAGCAGGAGAATGTTTGCTGGGAGAGGAGGAGGAGGAAGGCAGGCGCTGAGTGGTAGAGTACCCAGGTGTGTCGGAGGCTGATCCCAGGCGTTGGAGTTTACTTGGGGAACCAGATCCCGAGCCTCCTCCTCCTCCAGACAGAGGGGAACTGACACGCTGGGCAGGTAAAGTGGAGCTGGAGTAGTAGATACCTGGAGAACAAGGGGAAGGAGAGAAAACTCAATAAACACGGGAAGCAAAAGAATGAGTTAGAATGTGTTGAGGCTGATGTCAATGATTTAGAGTACAGATACAGGCAGGTCATCTGGGAGCAAAACCCTGATATTCTTCAAGGGGTTGATTACAGGGAGAGGAAAATATGTAAAAAGCTCCAGGTTCGGGTCAGGGCAGATTAATAAAAGCATAAAATTGGTTCAACAACAAAGTCAAAATGCAAGGTTTAAATAAAAGTTCATTCAGTGGATAAGTACACAGGCTGCTACTATTTTTATGTAGCCTTTAGCCAGGTTGTAGTGGTCAATAACAGGGAGTATCATAGGTATTTTTTTTTTTTATTGTTTTGCATTTATAGTGTATAACTCCTGCACCACACAGCAGTTCAGAGTATCCGGCAATCTTTGAGTCTCTGGGTGGGTACCTAGAAGGGATACCGCCTAGAGACTCTACTTGGGAGATGAAAGAAAAAGCTGAAGGGGGATGATTGGGAGAAATGGCCTGCCCAATCTGAACCACTAAGTGGTGCTTTGTTATTGAACTTCTGTTTAGTTCTAGTCATGGATTAGCCATAACAAATATGCTTGAGCATAGGGTTCAGGGATGGAAATTAACACCCGCCACCTGCTAAATGTGGGTGGATTTTCCGTTTGGCAGCTAAATGTTTGAAGGCTACCTGCCACATTGGCGGGTAAATGTATTCGGCTTGATATCGCCACGTAGTATCTATTTGACAGTAATTGTTTGTTGTGTGTCGCACTTAAACTGGTCCCAGATGTACCAAGGGATCTAAAATTGTGTAACACACTGATTAGGGGCGTTCATTGGTTGTTGTTTATGTTCAATTCACGTACTTGTATTTGATTGGCATAGATTTGTAAGGGGTGGGCATTAGGGGATGGGGGACAGGAGTCGGGAGGGAACGGGGCGATAGTAAGAGTGTAGCCGCTTTCATACGGAGATCAACGCAGAAAGAAAATCTGCATATATCTCACATTCGTTTATTCATACTGAACAAAGGTTTGCAGCACTATCCCGCAAACATGTGTGCTTTCACATAGTGGTCTGGCTTTTACGGAACCAGCGGCATGTAAAAACACTGTTAGGTGTAACACACAGATTTCATTCTGTCTCTCTGTCTCGTCACTGTCACCAACTTCCCAGACTCAGAGGCGGATAAAATCGGACCCCCCTTTCCAGCTCCATACCTATCATACAGTGCAGCAAGCCGGCCTATTGGCGCAGTACCCCCGTGAAATACAGCTGCTAGTGTTAGGAGCTAATTACAAAAGTTGTACTTGGAGTGTTTTTAGCGTTTAGCTGGCAAGCCATTAGCATGAAGTGGCGACATTTACGTTACCACCAAACCAACATAACAAAAAAACTAAGAGGAGGATGAAGCAGAACATAAAAAATAAAGTTGGCAGTCCAGTCTAGTGTCTGACACACGGTCAGATCTTCGAATGGCCCAGCTGTCCTCCCCAGAGATCAAGGAGTTTGATCCATAGGCTGTATAAATAAATGATCCCACAAAAGTCTGAAGGGGAGGTTTAAGTTGAATGATAAAGCTTGATTAAGAGTGAGCAGTAATGAGATTTAAATTGAATCATTAATAGGCATCTTGTAAATTTAGAAAACAATTTACTGTTATGTCTTAAATACATTTAATAGCAATAAAATAGTTTTGCTTCACATTTCACTCTGGCCTTTTTTTAAAGTTTGTATTCGACATAATACCTTATTATCTCAAAAAGTACCGAAACAAATGAATATGTGACACAAAAAAGCAATTTATTATTTTGGCCGGTAAAAAATACATTTGGCTGGTGGATTTTTTCATCTACCAGCCACATTGGCATGTGAGCCAAAAAGTTAACTTCTACCCCTGATAGGGTGCTTCATAAGTGTCCTTTGGACCAGAACACCTTAGGCCAAAGTTTGATTATTGACTGCCCAGGTGTGGGAGGAGTTCAGGGGGTCTATGGAGACAGACTTTTGGTTGGCCTCGAGGAGTTCAGGGAAACGAAAGTTATGCTTGGCTTAGGCTGTATTTAGCAAGGGAGGAGAGCTGCTTATACTTACTGGGGTTATTGTTGAGCATTAGTAAGCACTTTGAGGAGCATATACATAACACAGCATCCAGAGACTGGAGGCAATATAGCTTGTTCATAAATTATGGAGGAGCAATACTACATGTGAGAAAACTATACATACTGCAGGCTCTAAACACATTCTACTGGTGGCAAGGTTTTGATTCCAATTCTCATGCATGTCTGTCAGTGTCTCCAAATGCCATCTTCATGTATCCACAGTGCTTCATGCTATGTCAGATTAATTTATGATGAAGAAAATGCATCTCCATGAAGAGAGACAGAGAAGAGTACAGAAGAGAAGGGGAGGTGAGTTCTTACCTGACCCTGCCCCAGTTTGTGATTGTTGCTGCTGGGCTGCACGACTAGATGTGACCTGAGGGCATGTGGGGGAACACAGAGCAAGTGAGGGAAGAAAAGCCATGACAGGGAAGGAGGGATGAATAGAGGGAGTGATCAGTGGGGGAGGGAGATGTTAGAAGGAGGGAAAGGGAGAAACAGTTGAGAAAAATGGGATAAAAAAGAATATAGTAGTGGACATCAAAAACTTTAAGCACAATGAGTTCAGTCAAGCCTTTGAGGAGTCTCAAATGAACCTAGAACAGCTAGTAATGAAATCCCCTCAGAAAACATAGGGGTGATTCAAACAGACTCATAGAAGCAGATCATGAAGTTCTAGGAGCTGAGCTGACTGAAATCATTTCTCATAAAGTCTTGTTGCACCACCTACTCAAATTAGAGGGAAGGATTACAGTCCATAGTTTATTCATATCTTAATATCTATTATCTGCTGTCACATGAACCAAAATACCCACAAATACTTAATTGAATGAAACTGAAATTACAAATAATTGAATCTGTTATTATTATCAGTTAAAAGAGTAAATCACTCATACTTATTTTGTGTAGTAAAACAATCTCTGACTTTCAGACAAAGTCAGTCAGCAGTCTGTAAATTATAAGGATGGCAGCAGAAAAAATGTTTCTGCTCACCCCCTGCCCTGCTACCAACAGCTTTGACTACAATGTACAGTTAATTCCTTAGAGAGAAAAAAAAGGCATGTGCCAGTGTGTGAGGCAAAGCTAGAGCATGAGATGCCTTTCTCCCACACATCACATCCTGGTCGATCCAAATATGTTCTCCTTAGCCTCCAGAGACTGTAGGGGGGAGCATATGCCAGTGCTCTACTGAGCCTCATATATATATATGTTGATTCTTAAAATTGGAAAGGTGATTCAGATACATTTTTTCTAGCCTGACATGGCTGCAGTTGTACAAGGCCACATTATGCACGCACACAGCCACTGAGTCACCTTGGAGCACCATTATCACTACATATACAGTGGCTACTCTCAGACAGTGAGAGAACTTAAAATACTCAAACCTTCTGTTTCTTAGAATTAAAGTTATTATTACCCACAATTATATTTACCAACTCATCAGTAGAGGCAAACACAATGAAAAGAAGTGGTCTGAACATCGACTATCTACACTGCTAGCGTGTTTTATTATTCATTCATTCATTCATTCATTATATTTGTTTGTTGGTCATATGTCTGACTCTGTCAGTAAAATTGTACATTAAGGCAAAGACACACTTCAGCACACATCTATACACTTTACACACGCAATTTAAATGACCACAAAATCTGATCTTCCAATAACCAGTGTCGCACAACATGCAAACACACTCGGACACACACATTAACAATCCGGAGTAAAGTTAGAAGGTGATGTTTGTACATAACAGTTTCCAGGTGTGAATATTTACAGCTGTACAACTGTGCAGAAAGATTGGTGGAACAACAGAGCATGCCTGCTCATTAAACATTCCCTGGATAAATATAGCAAGGCACACAGGCATACAATCTCCCATTATGTTCTCAGTGGCAGTCTCTGGTTATATTTTTCTGCTTTGAGTTGAGCCAAAGCACGTTTGCTGAAGACAACAGGCCTTAAGTTCCAGCACTGCTTTGTTTACAGAGGGGAAACTGATTTATCTCTGGCTGAGTGGATTAGCAGTGTCTTTCAAAAAAATCTGACATACAGTTTAGGCAGAGTAGCAGAGACAGGGAGACATAGATAAGGACTAAATTAATGGAAACCCGGTAAATTGAGGAACAGGTAAAATATACAGTAAGCTATGTTCTTGACTTAGTAAAATACTGATAGTGTGTGTGTGTACATGTTCTTATATGCAGAAGTGCTTATGAAAGGGCACAGTATAGCATCCATCCTTGGGTTGCTAGATATACCCTGATCTCAACACACAAGAAGTTAGTCCTTGTGGAAGCTGTAACTTAACCTGGCTCATCTACAAAGGATGGGGTGAATTTTACTCAGCCCTGGATCAAAAATACTGCTACAGTCAAAATCTGTGGCCATGAAGTCAGAGATAAAAATGGATAAAATAACAGAAACTGGTTTAAATTCAGGTCCCTATTTAGTATCAGCTGTGGGTACACACCTTTATTATCACGTTCCTGAATAGCCCTGCAGCAGGAATAAACAGACAAATGAAACACAAATGGCTGTCTGATGGCAAAGTAAAGAGCTGAAATGATTTAAATATAGTGTACACTTGAACGGATAGAACTATCAACAGCAATCACAGTTGCTCTGCATATTCCTACCTGTCTGTCTCCTTTCAAGACAGACAGAAACCAAAAATGTTTATGTCTTTTATGATTCAATTCATCTCTGTTCTTCATGGTCTCTCTCTCTCTATTCTTATTCTTCCTCATTTTTGGCACCTGACTACTTTAACACTGTTCAGTGTAGAAACTTCATTCAAACTTCAAAATGTTCTGTCATTATCTGAATCACTTTAAGTATTTATTGTTATTATATATAAAATGTACTAGTTCTAGGAATTTCCCCCCCATTCAAATGAATGAATGTAATGTTCAGATTTCGAGTGTTTGACATTACATGCAGTGAGGTTTAGCTGTTGAACTACGTGCATAATTTTTTCATCAAAACGTGTAATTTTTCAAACAATGTACCTATCTCAGAATTAGACGTTTGGCACTATGAGCCTCAAATCATCAATCAATGGGTCAGATGGAAAGCACAATTGTCACTATTCCAATCTAGTCCAATTTTAACCAAGATCAGAAATGTCATAAGCAAAACAGAAAAAGGGACATTTTTAGCTTGCTTCATGTTTCCAATTTTTGACACCACAAACATTTTTTTTTACAGCAACACATTTATGATGCGAAAATCTAGTTGATCGGAATCACGCTCTTTAAGTAATAGGCTAGAGTTGATTCCTCTTAGCTTAATCTCTATAAAATTAACTGCCTGTCCCAGGATTCACTAAGCACTTACCATCACCATGGCAAACCTGATGTTATCAAGATTTATGCCATATATGTAAATAACTTCACTCATGCTGCTGCTTCTCTAAAAAGTATAAATGCACCAATATCCAGAATTTTACTAGGGTTCTACCCTTTCTTATAGCTGCAACACTGTATACCTACAGCTTCACTGTAGTGAAAATCAATACAATTAGTTGCAGTCTTTAAAAATACTTTTGAGCATTTTGGTATGGTGAGTGCACATGTAAAAGTGTTTTATGTATACAATGCCACTTGATCTGTTTGTTTGAATGCACATGGATAAAGGGTTTTTAGAGACGGAATTATTAAAAGTGCCTATAAACACCCAGAGAGAGAGATCTTAATCGGTATGTGAGCCACTATCCAGAACATTCTGCACCATAAAACTCTCCTATACAAGTCCCCTGTGTTAGTTTAGTAGGTTATGAAGCCAAGTGAGAGAGCTAAGGCTGATGAGATGCAGGCCACAAAACTGAGCTTAAGAACCCTATAATGGTTCATGTTACTTGACTGTGTTCAACACTGCAGGTGCACTATTGTCATCAAGATGCAAAGTGAGACAGAAATGGGCTTGGGTGGGTGAATAAATAAACAGATTGATGGGTGATTCACCAGGTAAATAAATGATGAGTATATATGAATTGTTTTCTGAGCTAACTAATAGAAAGAAAGCCTGAAACAGTGTGAGGGAGTGTACTTTCTCAGTCCCATTCTACGTCATCTTACAGTGCTGCTTCTTTTCTCCTCCAGTAAAACACTGGGATATTTGAGGTGCCATGTATCCATGCATTATTAAAGCAGGGCCTCTCAGGGTTATAAATACCCTACAGAAGAGCAGCAACATGCTAGACCTTTCTCACTCTCCCTGAAAGAGTCACTTGTGCAAACCTTAAACAACTCCACCCATGTACACACATGGTTGAAGGAGTGCATAAAAAGCACCAACAAAAACATGCATGTAATGCACATGCATGCAAGTTGCACCTGCCTATCTAGCAGCGCTGGCTTGCATAAAGCTATTCATGAGCAACAAGCCCTGCTGACAACACTGGCCCCATTACACTGACAAGCCAAAAACATCAGAGAGAAGGATGCACACTCATGCTCAAATAGACAGAGATGGTGAGCAGAGAGGACAGGGAAGGAAGAAGGGAGAAAGGAAAAGAGGACAGGAATACTGCAATACAAGGAAAACAGAGGACAAGAAATATTATAGAATTCAGAATACAGACAGAATAAAAACTCCTTTTGCCTTATCTGTCCATCCATCTCTATGCCTGTCTATCTGTTTTTCTATGTTTCTGTCTTTGCCCCTGTATTTCTTATTTATTAAGGGAAGTAATGAGAGTTTTCTCTGAAACCAGCTTTGGTGCAACTATAAGGGAAAAGAATGAATGTCTTTAGAAAGACAGATATCACATCCTTCAGCTTTCTCTTTCTGAATACACACATACATGAGCAAACAAACTCACATAAAAATACATATTTGCACACACACACACACACACACACACAACAAATGAGAAAGTAACACAACACAAGACAAACACCCATTCATTTTACATATGGAAACCTTACTGAAAACATGTGGAGGTATTTGCAACAATGCATAAAATATATTCTCAAAGAGCTGTGACCCTCATTAAATACGTGTTTGGTTTATAGTTATAGACCTAAAATATTATCTCCTACTTTCAATCAATCTTTCACAAATGGAACACTTGAAATATACTACTGATTTAGTAGGCTGGGTGTCTGCTGAGAAAGTGCGTGTGTGTGTGTGTGTTACCACTGATATGAGAAGGACAATAATAATGAAAATAATTGGCTCCTGTAGGCTGGTGAATCATCATCAAACTGCTATGATTAATATGGGACTTTGTCTCTAGCTTTATTTCTCAAGTCCTTATAAACAAGACACTCTATGAGATTTCCCTGTGTGCATTTAATCAACTCCTCTTTGTGGTCTATGAACATCTGATTACCTGTCTCCTTCTAAACAGCTTTAAGGAATTTGTCTGACCCTGTATCTCACCTCCTCACAAATACAGAAAAATGCAAAGGATTGCTTGAAAACCCAGTTGTAGTCACTGGACTAAACCACTTCAGCACGGAAAATAAAATGGGATTCTGTATAAATATGTACTTAGACTGATCAACTAGCCTCAGCTGTGATGTTAAACAAATTCATATTCGATGAGAGCACTGAGAGTCAGAGTTACATGTGGCTGGGGAAGCGCTATGCACAATAGCGCATGAAGAAATGGGGTACAGGAAGAAGAAAGGCGATGTTCCCTCAGTCTGCTAAAGAAAATCGGAGGAACAAGGCGTCTGAAAATCAGCATACGGTATATCTCGAAACTACTCTGGTCCTCAAAGGTCTGCATGCCGTCAATGAGCAAAAGTACAAGGCCGTTGTTAACTATGGACAACTCACTTTAGGTGAGTTACATTCAGTCAAAAATCTATTATACAAGTTTTCAGATAACACACACACAAGTTTACATTTACGGCTGGCGTTAGAATTTTCGTCTATCTTTTTTATCATCATCAACACTTTTCCTCATCCTCATTATCGTCTCTGTGCAGCAGTATTTCCTACCTGGTTGTAGCTGTGAACGGCTCCTCCAACCTGCCCGCTGCGCTGAGGAGTTGCTGCGGAGATGCTGTCGCTAAGGGCGAGGGTCTGGTTGCTATGGTAGCTGGCAGAGTACTGGAGCGAAGCCTCCGGGGTGGAGTTGAGCTGCAAGGAACTCTGGGAAAGAAGAGCCGGTCCTACAGATAGAGACAGGAGTGGTGTATGGTTGGGTGGGCGGTGGGGATTGATTTGAGTTTGTGTTTGGATGTATGTGTGTGTGTGTGTGTGTGTGCATATAAGGAGAGTGTGAGAGAGTGAGGAGAGAGAGATTAAGAGTGAGAAAGAGAGGGGGTGTGAAGGGGAAAGATAGAGAGGCGAAGAGTGAAATGGGGAAGAGAGAGAGAGCAGCAATTTAGAGCAGATAGTGCAGCAGTGCAGCACTCCGTGAGTTGGAGATGGCATACATAATTTATTAGCAGAGGGAAAGAGAAACAGAGGAACAGAGAGAATGGGAGGAGGAGGAGGAGCAGGGAGATGAAGAGGATGGGAGGAGGAGGGCTGAAAAGAAGAAAGTTGTAATAGATGGAACACCTAATAACTTGATTTGTTACCTCCCTAAACATGTTACTTTTTACTTTACTTCATTGACTAGAGCAAGGCTTCACTTGACCCCTTGTGTAAGATATAAGGATGTTCTGGTTTGGAATGAATCATTAAACATTGCTTTATTTCTGTTGTTGTTTAGTATGCTTTGCAGGATATTGGAGTCTTCACATACCCCAACAGCTGGCGTACACTCAATTCACCTTGTTGTTGTTGTTAACATAGAGGACTATATGGACCAAATCTACACTAGTCAACAATGCGTATGGCTCTAACAACGTGCGTGTGCATGCACACACACACACATGACAACCTCAACCCGCAGTTTAGAAGCAGCATCATCCCTACCACCTGACACAGTCACTGCTGTGGCATCAAATAATAATCCTCTCTCTCCCATTCCCATGCTGCACACATAAAGCTTATATTGATAGGGGAAATGAACATCATAAAGCAGTTTTTAAGATGAACTATCTTCTAAACTGTGTGTGGAGGGATGAGGTGAACCAAAGGGCAGTTTTACCATCCACTCAACAGTCAGAGGAGTTTGTGAGAGTGGTTATATACGTTATCTGTATGTGTGTTTATATATGTAGGTGTTCCTGAAGAACAGTTAGGACTGTTCACTTGTCAGTCTATAAATACTTCATTAAATTGCTAATTTTACTCTCTCTCCCTCCTGTATACAAAGTTCAAGTCACGTTGTGAGAGGAAGCCAAAACTAGGACAGCTCTCTCTTTTTTTTATCT
This sequence comes from Micropterus dolomieu, assembly GCF_021292245.1. Taxonomy (NCBI): domain Eukaryota; kingdom Metazoa; phylum Chordata; class Actinopteri; order Centrarchiformes; family Centrarchidae; genus Micropterus; species Micropterus dolomieu. The sequence continues at coordinate 31,738,294 of NC_060150.1, read as the reverse complement.
TACTTTGCCAATTTTAAATTTCTAAATATTGTGAATATGTCCTTATAACGTCTACAATAAGTGTCTTCCCCGGAGCTCACTGGCATGTTGGTTTCTTTTTTCACCCAAAATAACAAAGGCCCCTTATTATTATTCTCCCATATCTATTTGCTTGCTCTCACTGTCTCTCTCCTTTGCTTTCTCTCTTCCCACAGAACTTCTTTCTCCCTGTGAGTCTGTGCGCTGTGAACCAAGATCAATCCTCTGCTTCTTGCCTTCACAAAAGACTTGTCTTTTCTCATCTCGATTCATCCCTTACTTTTTATGAATTATTAAACAGCACTCAGTGTTACGCAGACTGAGTGGGAGCTCCCAAACTCATCATCACTAAGCCTTGGTGTTTGTTACATTGAGTGTCCTGTGTGATAAAAACAGTATATGTTTGTTTCAGCGTTCATACGTGTGACATAAAGTATGTTTGTGCTGGATGGTCAGATAGGAAAGTTATTAGGGTGGTTGACAGAAAAATAGTAAGTGCATTTAAGAGTGTGTGTAATGTGTTTGTGTATGCATGATAGGTTTACATGTGCTCTGTGTGTGTATACTGTTATTGTGTATGATTATGTGTACTGAGTGAGAGGTTGAAATGAAAAACGCCTTTCATGTCTCTATTCAGTTTCATAGAGTCTCTGTTCTCACATGGAAAATATGAATTTTTCAGCAGCTCAGTCAACTCTATGACATGTCTCCACACACACATCTCACACAAACACATGAGGGTAATACCTTTTTAAAAAGGTTGGTTTTAAGATAGCACAATAAACCAAAGCCCAGCTTTTAGAAGTAAGTTTAATTTCATGACATTAACTTTTTTTTGTTGGTTTTATTTAGTTTTTCTGAACACAAACAAACACAAATGTTTGTGTGGCTCTGTTGTGACACCTTAGCAACTGCAGTATCAGCTGAAAGCAAAAAGCCTTACTGTTTGGTGCCACCTTTCACTGAAGACAGCAACATGTCACTATTCTATGTATTTAGCGCTAAGCTATTTGCAGGAAAACAGACACACATACACACACACACACACACACACACACACACACACACACACACACACACAAATATATGCTGAATTTATCTGCACCCACACATTGTGATGCTTTTGGTAGAAGCCCATTTGCAAAATGGGGAAAATAACGCTGGGTATGGAGCACCCACAATAACAGTGCTCACAATGAGAGTGGCATCTATTTGGACTCTATTTGGATAAAGCAGTAGTGAAGGGGACTCAGGAATTTCCTACAAACAAGATAAGAATCAAATTATCTGACATGTCTCCCCACTGTTCTACATGTGCTTTAACATGCAACTGTTTCTTATCAAAGGAGACCAGCAACAGCAATTGTGATGTAAATAATAATAATAATAATAATAATAATAATCTTTATTTGTAGAGCACTTTTCAAAAACAAGTTACAAAGTGCTTTAACAAGTGTAAAGACAATAATACCCAAGAGACAATAATACAAAAACAATACAAGATAAAAGCATGAAAACATTCAAAAGACTAAAATACACGTTTAAGATAAACATAAAATTAGTAAAATACAACAAAATAAAAGGGATAAAATAAAGTCAAATAAGATCGGGAAAGGCTCTCCTATAAAAGTATGTTTTAAGAAGGGACTTAAAAGAGTTCACTGACTCAGCTGACCTGATTTCCAAACCAGCTCTCTAACTTCTATCCTGCCCATCTTTTTGTGCTATCCTACATACACAACTGTACGCACTGTATAAGCAGATGCATGTGCAATTCAGTACCTATGTGTTCGCATGTGCATGCACACGTATTACATAGATGCTCCACACTGGCCAGCCCATTAAACTTATGGTATAATATGGGTTAGTAAGTAAACTCTTCACGTAGAAATGCACTTGAGTACCATGTACAGTGTGAGTTCGTAAAATGCCATCCATTACAGCAATATCAACTATAAAAAAGGTCAGCAGACAATAAGTGAAATGGGAATGTAGTGATCCAAAACCAATGACCTGCAAAGAAAATGCCAAGCACATTTAGCAGGGCCTCGTACACAGGCCGCTTCTCAATCAGTTAGAATTCATTTATCAGAATACAAGGCCTGCAGGATTGTGTGTTTGTCTATTTATGTGTTGTCTGCCTGGATGTTATCTGCCTCTCTCCACATCAAAAGGGCAATGACATTTCTATCTGCTCATAGAAGAACTTTTGTAGTTATGAAGGCCTTAAAGAGTCAGCTGCATTTATTAATCAACAACGCCAACATTTCAGTGCCAAACTACAGCTGAATTCCTGTCCAGAGAGACAATACTTTTCTATAACTTTGTGTATAAAGAATATATTCACATTATAAAATAACCTTACTAACCATATATTTATTGTCTAATCAGGAATAACATTCTCCCTCGACTCAAATTGCTTATTGTAAGTAGAAATGAAATCTAAGTGAGACAAAATTGCTGCACTTAGGCCAGATTTCTAATGACCTAAGGGACCATTAAGAGTACATTTTCAAAATAATTACCAAAGAATACACACCATAATCCTTTGTTATTTAAACTAACCACAGATTATTAAGATTGCCTGGATATTCTTCTCCCTAGTCTTTTTAAGGAGTGACTGTGCATGACTGTGTAATATAAATTAAATTGATATTCTTTTTGAAGCAGTAACAGGTTTGTTTACACTTGCAGAAGTGCCTGCTAGACTTAAGCAGACCTTGATTTTGATCTATCAAGTGTTAACAAAGTTCTGAAAACAACAAATTTCCTGTCTACAAATGAAATCCTTCAACACCATATGTCAATAAACATAACAATTAGATACGCAAATGAAATTAGGTTTGCATGCTCAGTTTATGATCATAAACTGAAACTGTGTTTTGTGTAGGTGGCAGTTCTACTTTTGTCTGACTCAAGTCAAAACTATGAAATGGACTGAAATAATTGGAATTTAAATAGACACTTTTTATTATTATTATCCTCCTTGCCCTACTCAAAGTTCCACACGCACAACGATGCAAATAAGTACACTTACGTTCTCCACTGTCAAGTATTCCTGATTCCTGGAGGGAACGAATGCAGGAATCCACCAACTCCAAACCTGTGGTCAACTCATCCTCAATATCCTTTTGTCCATCTGCTGTGAAGGAGAAAAGAGGATGAGAGACACAGAAAGACAAAGACGAGGAGAGAAGAAAGGGAAAGGGAGCGAGGGAAGGAGGCAGAGTGAGGAATGAGATCTTTCCTGGCTGTTACCTCGATCGTCTCCTCTCACAGTCCGTAAAACCCTACACATTACGACTTGGTTCTGAGCTGTAGGACATTTTGATTATATGCTGGAAAGGACCCTGACAAGTCTGCCCTGGGAGATGCCTGACTGGAAATGAAGTTGTTGAAAAAGTGGTAGTCGATTATATCTGAAGTGTGTCTGTAAGTACATTTGGGAATCAGTGTGTAAGAGATGATTAAGAAAAACAGGCAGTGGTCTTTACACATGCAGATTAACATTGATCGACAAAACCAACAGTGGCCTTGGTCTGGCACCACTGAGACATTCTGTGTTTTTGAGTGTGTGACTATGACCCTGCATGAGAGTGTGTGCATCTGTGTGTGTTTGCAGTCATGTTTTAATCCATCAGGTATGTGGGTGGGTGCCCATACATTACTGGGCTGCAGGTATAAATTCCAAATGTCCCTTGACACACAATTTTCCAAGTATGTCAATCAAACACCAGGCAGAACAGGCCTTGTTGGTGTCAGCGCAAAAAAACTAATCCTTCAACTCAAGATGTGTTGCAAACATAGAACCCTAAAGTGTTTTGAGTTTAAAAAACCTTCAAAAGCAGCAATGACAAAGTTTGAGGAGTCAGTTCATACAACAATACCATTACATGCATGGCTGAGCAGTACAGGTGTGTGTGTGTGTGTGTACAAACAGCAGTGGTGAACCTTACCTTGAGCATTCCAGCGAAATTGCTCATCTGTGGAACTGCAAAAGAAAGATATAGTTAATAATAAGAATAGTAAAAAGAAAACAACAATAACACACAAGGAAGTTGCAGAATAGCAACAGTGTTTTGAAATGAAAGGTAGATTAGAACTTCCAAAGCGCTTTACGAAATATGAGGAAATATAAAATATATTAAACAGAGGATAAATAAAGGACACATGAATAAGTCACTTTAATATTCATATGAACAGCAGATATTCAGTCACCACCTTGAACTCATTGTTCATTTGCACTGAATGGAGAGTGTCATTCCAAAATGAGACATTCACAGTGTTCAATGCCTGTATTTTATTATTTGTAAAATATATAAAGTACTTAAAGCAACTGCCAAATGCCTAAATTTCTTCTGTATTATTCTGCTCAATTATTAAACAACAAACAAGTCAGCCATTTACAAAATTGTACTGTACAAAACTGAAAACATTTTACAGAATGAGGTCTAGTGTGCTCAAGTATCAGTCCTTTTATTCTTAAATCTATAAATTTGTAGATACATGCACAACTATACGTGGACACGCACGTATTCATGTATACACAGACACACGCAAACAAGACTTCTTTTCCATTCTTTTGATGACTGTCAATTGATCTGTGATTGATGGGGGGTTGAACATAGAGAAAAAGACAAAGCGAGGTAGAAGGAAACAGACAGGCAGAAAGAGAAAGTTAGAGACGAGTATTGAGCCGCCTGCTGAGTGATCAATGCAGACAAGGACAGACTAACTGATACATATAGACTCTTTCATCTGACTTCATCTACACCATTAAACTGGCTGTCTGGGTTAGTGGGCTTGTGTCTGCGTTTGTCCCATTTAGACTGTTTGGTATTCCACAAGCCCAACTTTCTAATTGCATGTCTGTCAGTGTGTGTGCATGCGCACCCTTGGCGTCATTGTACAATGTGTGTCTAAAGTGCTTGAGTGCCTTCTTGTTTGTATGAGTCTGTTGTGGTATATGAGAATGAGTGAATACATTTACATGTGTTTATCTGTCTGTGTTTGTCTGGTTGGCTGGGACGGCAATGGTCTTCAATAGATGTATAGATGGACATAGCTTTCATAGATTGATTTCACTGGTTGAAAGTTCTGATTTTAAACACAGTAGCCTATTTCTGGACCAACAGTGTCTTGTAAAGCATGCAATGGATAATTCCATAATAGCAATAGAGCCAGGCAATGGGAGAGGATAAAAAGGAAAAGACAATCATCGCTATGTGGCAATATGGTTACGGTAAACAACCTAGCCATTTAGACATCTTGAATAAAGAACAAAAAAAGAACACTTGTTATTTATTAGTTTGTTACTTTTACTTAAAACTAATAGTTTTTGTTTAATGAATTTCTAACATCAGCCAGCCTGTTATACTTTACTACTGTCTTTGCAGAACCTCAGGACCTGTGCCTTTGACAGGACAGCTGGTTCTGAATCGTGACGACCATACCAGAGGTCGGAATTGGTGTGGGTTGAATGGATGGACGCTTCAGTAATGCTTACGAGCTGCTGACATCTCTCTTCTGGTGTAAATGTGTAAATGTGGTTCAAACCAAACCATGACCATCTGTAACCTAAATGTATCAATTTAATTAGTAAAGCTTACTGAAACCATTACAGAGCCCAAAGAGTAACAGGGCGCATTGCTTTTGAAGGCAATCTGAGGGCTACACATTTTTCATTTATTTTACACATTAACAGCAACTGTTTAGTATGAAGATTACAGTAAATGTGAACTGTAAGGCTGTGACATAAGACAGTTGGGAATGTTTGCCCTGTGTGTTTTCTTTCTCTCTGCTGCATATTATTGAACTGGCATTTTGGGTGCACCATTCAAAGACCTAATGCACCGATCTAATGACCTTTATCAACCAAAATGAGGTCACAAAGTGATTCCATATGTGGTTTGAGATGTAAATAAAAAGAAAGACTGCAGCTTTCTACTTTGTTATCTATCCTATCAAACACTCAATATTAAGGTTTAGACTCTAGTCAGTAGTTTTCTTTGTGTCACATTTTTGACTGCATCTGCAAGATTTCTGCTTATTTTGCCCTCTAGATGCAGCTTCTCCTGCATTTTGTTTTGGTTGAAAGTAATTATTATGTAACTGCTAATCACTGTGATGCATTAGTGCAGAACTAAGGGAAGAGTATGAATGCAGTGAAGGTCAGATCAGTTATGAATTACCAAAGCAAAAATTTAATCACCTAATCGTCAAATTACAGCAATGTGGGAGAAAAGGCTCAATGGGTAAATCCACTTGAATTAAGCAAATGGTTATATAGTACTTTTGCTTTTTTAGAATACTGTAACTGTTTTAAAGACTAATAATTTTTACATGCACATTTACAATTTAATCTATTCAGCTGGACACCCACATGAACTGTATTACTTTATTAGCACTCTGCATGTTTCCTTTTATTTCAGTGATTTTGGAATACTTTGTTGAAATAAGTCATTGTAGAATTTGTGTAATAAAGCTAACAGCTCAATGGCCACACTTACTGATGTGTCCATGTTGCATTTTCCTGTTTGTTATGAAGCGACTACATTCAAATGTACACTGTTTAAACTTAACAGTTACTCTCCATCTGGGACTAACTTTGACTGATTTAAGTATGAGTAAACTGGAATCAAAAATGTAAAGACTTTAGGAGTTTGAAGTTTACTAGGCTGATGATACACAGCCATTGTTGGAGCTGCAATAGCTGAAGGATAGATATGCATAGTTGTGACCAAAAGGTAATTGGTTCAAATGCTTAGACAAACAGGGAAAATTAAAATAAGACAATTAATCCCCAGCTGCTTCTCAGTGGTGAATATTAAAAATGTGGCTGCACTATGTTTCTTCTTTTTGTGGATGTGTCTGTCTGAATATGAATTAGGATTACGCTCAGCAAATCTTTCCATGACAAAAAAGGTTATAATAAATACTCGTAAGGCTGATCAGTGCTTTTCTGCTGTGGGACAGCAAGTTCCCTACCATGGGTCAGTCATGGTTCCTCTATAAATACCTCTATAGAAAGGGCATGGTACCGTTTGATTCCAGTTTGCATTCAGAACTATGCTTCTGATTCTTGTTATATGAGTAATAAAAAGTGCCAAAATGTGTCAGTAGCATCAAACCACCTTGCTCTACATGTGATTTAAGATGTTAGGTTTTGCACGCAGATTCTGGGACAGTATTACTACAACTGAGAAATTCAGAATGCTGCAGAAAATACTTCATTTGTCAGATAGACTCTGGATTTGGAAACACGTCTAGTCTTTGGCCACATTTTCACTGGCATTAGGCACAAACACAAACACACCAACAAAGACACCCACAAAGGGGAATGATAACCAGGTGGTGGAAGAACTGTGATTTCATATGCCTACAGGAAATACAACAGGGTAACAACAGTAACCATTGTGACACTGTGTTAAAGTGTTCTTGATTATAGATAGAAACAGAGATATGTGAGAGAGAAAACTTTGCACGAGACACCCAAGAGAGTTGATAGACAGGAGAATAAGATTTAATATACAGAGCATTATTCCACAACTTTGCACACACTCGCCTGCACTGCCACAACGCTGGCGAGGCAGTGACTCTCTTAACAGTGAGCCTGTGCTAAAGAGAAATTTAAATTCACTACTCCACTCTATACCGCCAAACAGCTTAAATCAATAGACAGCGTCCTCTACCGTTCCCAATGAAATCCACAAGCACGCATACCCCCACACTCTTTTTAGCATTCACAAACTGAATTCAATTCACAGAAAAGTAAGATACAGTAGAGAGTAATAATGTGTTTGTTTGTACATACATGCATGTGCATTTCCACTTAAAACTGTGTAAAGTGCAGTACAAATTTTGTACTGGAGATATTTTGCTACAAATGTGTATAAAAGCGACAAATATATATATATAAAAACAGTTAAACATGTTGTTAATGTGTTCAAGGAATATGTAGCCATCCAGACAGGAATCCCAGCAGCCACACCCTTCATAAGTCATTAGTCCTCGGCGTGGAGAGCATTCCCCTAAAAGAGTTATTCACTGCCACACAAGGTTCTGCTCAAATCCTCCAGCTGCCTCCCTTCACAGATAGTAGCACTTAAGAACACTTGCCTGTCCTGATAAGGCTGTCAGTGTGGATGTGTATTTACGCTCCACACACATTCTACAGGTAAGGCGTTCAGCTGCAAGTTCTGCACACACACACGCACACACGCACACACACTTACATAAAGTATGTGCACAAACACTTCCATACATATGCAACAACACAGATACGCAGATAAAAAACAAAAATTGTGAAAGTGCTTTACATCTTTGATAATTGCTATCCTGTTGAGTTGGGAAAGAGGATTAAAAGGCAGGCTTGGCGTGCAGTCCAGGGCTATTTTATTATTACCAGCGTTTAAACAGGAGCCTAATAGACCATAAAGCCCTGTCTGACGTTTACTAATGACTCAATACCTCAGCAAGAAGTTGCCCTAAACACATCCTGGCTTTCTGAAAACTTTTATTGGTGAACAAGTAATGTCAATTAATTTAAATTTCCAGCAATTCCCAAGGATAAGATAGGTATGAAAGAACTGTGATCCTTTTGACAGAAACTGACAATGGGCCTGCAACAACATTCTAATTTAACCCTGAATGCATTTACAATTATATAACAAAATTATATATTTGGGTTTTTGTTTGCTTTCAAGCTGATGCTTAAGTAAGTGGAGAGCCTTCTTGTTTGTGGAGATATTTCTCAATAGAACATAGAATAGATATACATTCAGGTATGATATAGGCAAATTAGCGACAACAGGCATAAACGAGAAACCAGTGCTTGCAAAAGGTTCCTAGGTACCTATCGATAATGCACAAACTGGCAATGGGGGAAAACATGCGCTATCTTGGCAGCAGTCTGAAGGGAAGAGAAATGGAAAAGCAACACAGAGATTGCCCCAGTTTTCACTTTCACAGTCAAATTTTCACACATAGCCTAGTGGTTTTAAGGTTGGAGAGGCTGTCAATATGAACATGAAGAATAAGTAAGAAGTCAGAGAAGAAGGAGCTGAAACAGTGATTGTTGATCTACACGATCTCCTCCTTCATTCATCTATGAGTGCAACGAGGTCAGACTGCGCTGTAGCACAGCTGGGAGCTGAGAGGTGATTCACTGTCTTGTTCAAGGAGAGCTGAACAAGCAGGATGGATTGCTGCGGTCATGGCAGCTTGAACCACAGTTCTTCAGTGAAGGGGTGATCCCCCTGCTAAATGCACCAACCTGTTTTCCAACCATTGTAAAATGTCAATTGTCAGAGTGACTGCAGTTCATCGGGGTTGAAATAAACCTGAATGACAGAGAACTATTCAAGCCAAACAAGGGGGAAATGGTCATTACCCAGCAGTCCAGTCTATTTAATAGGCCCTTTTCATTAAGCTATAAACCTACTAATTAGTTGGGAATGAGGTCCAGTGATTGTATCTCCCCCTTTAAATATGTCTTTTCAGATCAAGGAAGGCTTGTTAGCACGAATGAAGTGTTGATGTGCTTCCTTCATTGGTAAATGTTACATGTGTAGTGAAGAACAGCACCAATAAACTAGTGCACTTTCCCCCTGTTGCATTTAGATGAATACAGCTAAAAACTGCATTCTCTTACACAGGACAGGTATAAACATACCAGAGAGTACCCAGAGAGCCTTTATTTGTAGATTCCTTAAACAGCTATGCAATTGTTCAATTCCATTTCTTTTCAATAGATGGTGATTTATAGATTACAAACTAAGTATTTGTGGACAAGACAAGAGCCAAATCATTACATCCTTCATCTATTAGTATATTGACAAATTGAAATTTGAAAAGTGTTTGAAATTCTGCTGATATACTCATGTTTAACAACTAAATTTGAGGAGACATGTCACTTTTAAAGGACTTTTAAAGCATGCAGACATATGGGAACTGCACATGGGATGAATAATTATTCAACATACCAGCATTACAGTTTTTTGTGAAGTGAATGAAAAAAGCATAACAGTTTGTGCTTTGATTGGCAAAAATGATTTATCCATGCTGAAAAGAAAATAACCTTGGTACTCAATATATTGGCATCGCATTCCCCTCTCATTTATCACAGGTTCACACAAGAACTTGAGTTACACAGTTTCAGTGCAGCACGTAATATAGTGCAGGCAGTATTAATAAAAAACAAAAAAATATATAAAATAGCTTCCCATAAATGTTCTCTAAATTCCATTTCATAGATCTTTCATATGTAAGCACCGAGGAGCACTGACTGGCTATAATCATCTTCTCATCTTCTCTGACTTACTGAGCTTCCATGTGACATAGCTGATTCTTTCCAGGGAGACAAATGCAAAGTAATGTTAGGAAAAATTGTGCCAACACACAGTCTTTTTTGTAGATCTGTCTGTTGTATGGATACATAGCTACCCACTGGTGGTTGTCATAACAACAGTGTTGTACTTCATCATCGTCAACAAGACAGCATGACACCATCTGTCAATCAAGGCAGAGGAGTGGGCTTTTACGCTCTGCACAGGACGTGGGGGTGGGGAGTGCGTGTCTGTGTGTGTGTGTGTGAGAGATAGAGAAATTTGAAATTGCCTTTGTGCTGGGAGTGGGCGAAATGACAATGTGAAAGAAAAGAATGAAATCAACACAAAAGTACATCACACACAAGACTCAGACTAACACAAAAATATGACAAAACATTGAGGCTGAAAAGCAGAATGTGTTTTTGTTTTCGTGGATGCATGTATGGTATGTCAACTTTCTCTATATGTATATGTCTATGTGTGTGTGTGTGTGTGTGTGTGTGTGTGTGTGTGTGTGTGTGTCCATGTGTGTGTGTGTGTGCGCGAGCACACATTTGGTGTGTGTGAGCTTTCTCATACTCTATTCTGAAAGCAGTCTTTGTGCTCACAACAAGGCTGAGGACAAACTTGTGTGGATATGACAACTGAATGACAGTTCAACAGTCGGGCTGGAAGAGAATTGTCTAGTCAAAGTGTTCACTGAAATGACTTCTAATGCTTGACTACTGACAGCTGCAACAAAAACCCCAATAGCTTCAAAAGCAATAAAAAAACAAAACAATGCACCATGGTATTGAAAAGTCCAATAGAGATATTTCAACTATACGCTCCCACTCCACTCCATTTATGTCCTACACGCTCACATGCAGATGTTTAGCCTAAGAGGCATCTGTTTGTGTGTCTGCATGTACTTTAAGTTTGTGTAGGTCTGTGTTAGTATTTCATGTTTAAATGTCAATATGTATATAATCATTTATGCCTGTGTGTGTGTGTGTGTGTGGTGCGTGTGTTCTACTATTCCCAAGTCTTTAACTGTAGACTAGTGTGAATGGAAGAAATACACCCATAACAGAACTAGTCTGTTCTCATGCGGTCTTAGTCTCATCTTACACACACTTGCACATGAATGCTGCACATACAAACACACATGTTTATTTATGTCTATAGGGGGGAAAACAATAAAAAGGGCAGCATAAACAATAAAGATGCAGTCACACACCCCTCAATGCTATATCACTGCATCTTCAGGCATGTATGTCTGTTCGTTTTTTAAAACATTGCCAAGAAGATAATGGAAATCCTGACTCATATCAACCAAAGATTGGATGAACACTGTACATTCTGCAAGACGACTGCTCATTCAGTGAGTGTCCTCCACAGAGGACTTCTTAGTTTCTTTCAAAAGGGGGTCATTTTTCATTCATGTTCACAGCATCTAAACATTTGACATACATGTTTTGGAAAGCCCCCTGTTAGATGGAATTGACATGCAATTGTCTCAGGTGCGTATGTGTGTGTCTGCAAGCATGCTTGAACAAACATTCATGCATCTACTTGTGTATACACATGCATAAAATGTGTGTTTCCACTGTGAGCAGCACCTGCTGGTTGCACTATTTCAGCTCAGGAACATCTGCTGTGTGTGTCTAAATCACCAAGCTATTAGAGTTATTATGATAGGTTGGCTATTGCCGTTATGCAACAGCACAGATAATGACAGAATACCTCCATGCATAATTCACCAGGGACGGGTGGCCTGACACTGGGTGTGCCCTGTATTATTGCAGTCCACACAGATAGGGGCTGTCTAATATTTATACTCATCTAACAAGGCTTACTGCAGCAAGACTGTTGTGACATGTTATTGAACTAGAGATTAAAAGCTCTACTGCACACATTATGAAATGTTAGAATAAAAGTTTCATTTTTGGTAGATTATTGAACACACAGAATAAAAGTTTTAAAGCTGACTCATGACTGAGCTACAGATGCAAAAGTTAATTGTAACAAACTAGTCAAACACACTGAGATTTGCTTGTACGTTAACACACTAGATGTAAGAACTGGTTTGTGGTGTTTAAAGACCTTACAGTTTGCGTTGCAGATCATGCAGCGACCCAGGAACCCTATAAGGGAAATACATATAACATGTATGTGCACAGCAGGCAGTTTAGTAGTGAGTAAATAAAGCAGTGGTTCTCAAAGAGGGGTCTGGGGATCCCCTGGGGTCCTTGAGAGGGTTTCAGGGGGTCCTAAGCAAAAAGGGGGATAGTTGATTTCCACTATAATTCCATCCACAACTATTTTGGTCATAGGTTTGATACACTTTCTGTAATAAAACATCTAAAAGCAAAAATGCAATCAGACCTTGGGACAAAATCTTATCAAATTGGGGTCCGTGGTCTAATAAGTGTCAGTTCAGGGATCACTGATGTGAAAAAGTTTGAGAACCACTGAAATAAAGAATATACTGTGCAGTAGTTAAGTAAAGCAATGAGTTGGAGGCTGCTACACTGAGCATCAATGCACCAGGAAAAGATTTTGTGAATGTTATGACTATATCAAAAAGGATCAAAGAAATATAATGGTGACGCAGCTACAACCCAACACTTCTGCAGTTCTGCTGTAGACAGAGCCACGGTGAACGAAAAAGCTCCACAAAAAGCCACAATTAAACATGTGGCTCTCTTCCTTCTCTACCTTGCTATCATCTGCTTACAAATTCTCTTTCTTTATTTTTTTTTTTTCTCCCCCGGACTCCAATGCACAAACTAAACGCCCAGCAGCCATTCAGAGACCCTGCCCAGAGAAAAAGCATAATGCATCAAGATGCATCGACAATCGCCCTACAATCCCACCGCAGCCCACCAAACCGCAATCGGATCAACCCGCGCAGAGACCCCCACCCCGAGAAGCCAGGGCACCCTGCGACCCCCCAAAGCGCAAAGGACCCCAGACCGCACGTCCCGGGGGAGGCTTCGCCCCAAGGAAGAACAGCAGAAAGCCGTACCGGGAAGCTCCCTGCCGCCAGGGAGCGATAACACGGGAGAACCAGGCCAACGGTCCCCCAGCCCAGCCAGAGGCATCCCTCCCTATATTGCAGTATTTGTGCATCAGTGTAAATTCACTTGCACTGGTCTTGCACATAAACACCCACACATATACACTCAAGGGCCACTTTATTAGGTACATCCCTTCAGCTGCTTGTTAAGTTGTTGGTGATGGGGTGGTTTGAGTATTTCAGAAATTGCTGATCTTCTAGGATTTCCACGAACAACCATCTCCAGGGTTTACAGAGAATGGTCCGAAACAGAGAAAATATCCAGTGAGCAGCAGTTCTCTGGGCGAAAATGCCATGTTGATTTCAAAGGTCAGGGGAGAATGGCCAGACTGGTTAGAAAGACAGCGGATAGAAAGACAACAGTAACTCAAATAACCACTCGTTACATCTGAGGTATGCAGAAGAGCTAGCCTGGAAACCAGACATATCTGTCTTGTTTCATTTGTCTGTTTTATTTGCTCTGTCAGATGTGTTTG
>NC_060150.1:31696861-31724311 GCF_021292245.1 Micropterus dolomieu | reverse complement strand
AAACTGGGACGGGGTAACTTAGCCATATCGATAGGTCTTCACATATCTTCTGCCAGAACTTTTGAACAGGTGTACATTGCCACATAGCATGCATGTAACTATCAGATATGTTACCTGAGCAGTTCCGGCAGATGTTTGACTGCATAAGACCCATTCTGAACATCCTTTGTCCAGTATAGTGTGTTCTATGGAGAGTTTTATACTGTATAAGTTGTAGATTGGGATTTGTAGTCATTCTAAAGGTATTTAAACATATCTGCATCCAAAAGTTTTGGTCTGGACTAATGGATAGATCTGTCTCCCACTTTAAGAATGGGAGAGAGATTGAACTATCTGTTTTTAACAGTAACATGTATACTTTTGATAACAGTTTTGGAGGCGAGAGTTTAAGAAAGTCTGTTATCATTGGAGGTAAATCTAAGTCCATTATTTTATCCTTAAATCTAGCCTGAATTATGGATTTAAACTGTTGAAATTCCAGAAATCTATAATGGCTAATTCCATATTGTGCCACTAGATCCTGGAATGGAATAAAGTTACTGCCTTGCATTACATGCTCTAGATGTCTTATCCCTTTGTGATACCACAGTGGGGAATTTAGTGTTTTTTTATTTTGCAGGATGTCAGGATTATTCCAGATTGGGGAAAATCTGCATGGGATAGGTGAAGACCCAGATATTTTGAGAAGTTCCCACCAAGCTGCCAAGGAAGTGCTTATGTTAATGCTTTTAAAGCAGGTATGACGTTTGATACTGGAACTGATGAATGGCATATCGGAAATTTTAATTTCCTTACAGAATGTTTGTTCTATGTCCATCCATGAGTGGTCCAGGGGGCTCTGATTGATCCATTTTGCATAGTTTTTAAACTGATTCGTGGGGGTTTATTTTTCCACAAAAATTTTGAGACGTTTGAGTCCAGTGATTTAAACCAGACAGCAGAGGGTTTGGTGGGTAACATTGAAAACAGGTAATTGATTTTAGGTAGGACCATCATTTTTATGGTGGAGACTCTTCCCATGAGTGATATAGGTAATGATGTCCACCGTATCAGGTCATCCTCTATTGATTTAAGTAAAGGCGTGTAGTTTAGCCATGTCAGTTCTGACAGCCTGGAGGAAATATTGACACCCAGATATTTAATATTCCCAGACTTTAGCGGTGTGGTAGATATACTCTGGAAATCACACTTTACAGGTAAAACTATGGATTTACTCCAGTTAATGGAGTAGTCTGAGATGGATGAGAATTTATCTATAAGTGTGATTGTCTCAGAAAGAGAAGTTTGTGAGTTTAGGAGAAAAAGTATCATCATCTGCATAAAGGCTTATCCTGTGGTGTATTTTTTCTGTTTGAATTCCTTTAATATCATTATTCTGTCTGATAGCAGCTGCTAGCGGTTCTATAAAAATAGCAAATAGCGAGGGAGAGAGTGGGCAACCCTGCCTGGTACCCCTCTGGAGACTAAAGCATGGAGAAGTATGATCATTTGTTTTGACAGAAGCTCTTGGGGAACTGTATAAGATTTTAATCCAATCTATGAAAGAGTTTCCAAATCCAAATTTATATAAAGTAGCGAATAGAAATTTCCAATTTACTCTGTCAAATGCTTTCTCTGCATCTAAAGAAACAACTGTAGTTTCCAGGTTATGAATAGTGGCATAGTCTATTACAAGTAGCCTGCGTGTATTGTTGGTGGAGTGCCTGCCCTTAATAAATCCTGTTTGGTCAGAGTGTATTATACCAGGAGTGACCTTCTCTAGCCTTCTTGCTAGGGTTTTGCAGATGATTTTAAGATCTGCGTTAATAAGTGATATTGGGCGATAACTGGACGGGAGCGTGGGGTCTTTGTCTGGTTTAAGGAGCAAAATTCCCTTTCTTATACCTAAAATCCACCGAGACCGCAAGCTCTCTTCTGAGTTACGTGCATACTATTTGTCCGAGCGGACACAGTGGGGAGAGAGAGAGAGAGAGACGGAGGGATTGAGTTGTTTGGCAGTTGCCTTGTACAGCGCCACAAACCGTAAAGAAAAGAACAGAAACTTGTGAACACTTCATAATTTGTGAGAAATGTGACCCGTGAGAGGACAATGAAAAACGGGAGTCTCCTGCGAGTCATGACACACATTTCGTTGTTGTAGATCGATGCGCAAAATACCAGGCTCATGAAACTCAAGTTACTCCATTGCCTATTTCCCGCCTCAAATGTTTTTAGAAACCCATTTTAGTGTACTGTTAAGCTGTAGTTTGTGAAAACTGATCAAGCAGCTGCAACATTCAGAAGGTGGGGTCAGCCTAAACAACATGTAAACAGGGATCCATCCAGCCTTGTATCAATGGTTCAAGCTGGAGGTTGTGTAATGGTAAGGAGGTTTTTTTGGCACACTTTGGGCCCCTTAGAGCCATTTAAGCATTGTTAAAATGCCACAGCCTACCTGAGTATTGTCACTGAAGATGTCCATCCCTTTATGACCACATTGTATCCATCTTCTAATGGCTACTACCAGCAGGATAATTTGCTATGTCACAAAGCTGAAACATTTTTTTTGTGTGTTTACTGTACCCAAATGGCCTCCACAATCTGCAGCAACTGTGTGCGATCACGTCAAAATGGACCAAAAGCTAAGCGATGTTTCCAACACCTTATTAAATCCATGCCTCAAAGAATTAAGGAAGTTCTGATGGCAAAAGGGGATCCAACCCGGTACAAGCAAGGTGCACCTAATCAAGTGGCCGATGAAGACACTTCTTTTTCATATTGCCTTGTTTAATACGTTTTGAATTGTCTATTTGTGTACCACATTGTATGCATTTTTTCAACAATCATAAAGTTATGTAAAACAAAAAGAACATTTTAACAAAACCATCAGAAATATTAATTGAAAGACATGCACCGCTGGCTCCATTAAAGGTTCCTTGACTGAACCATAATAGCATGTGACAAAGTAGTCATTCTATTAGCATAACAATCCAAATTTACATTAGAATAATAATTCCAAAGGCTGCTAAGTACACAAGCAAATTAAAGTGAAAAGGACCGATGATGTATCAGCACACTGCTGGCCCACAAAAACTTCGAAAACAGTCATCTCTCAGACAACAAAGCTGTAATACAAATCACATGTTTTAACACAGTGTACAGAGTTTCCAGTGGTATTTTAAAATAACTGTATTTCTTCAAAAAATGTGTTTTCAAATGTTTCCAGCCAGAGAGGAGCAGATGAAAGGGCAAATCCTAAAATTCTATGTGATGTCAACCCAAAAACCCTTCTCACAGACTACTGTATTACTTACAGGGTCGATTATTAGACAAACCACACAGGATTAACACATATTACAGAGACCAAAGGTGACAACACTTGGCTGGGACAGCAATCATAATTTGTCAACTGTGTAGCTGGCTCACAGTCAGAAACAGTTTGGCCTCACACAGTGGGAGTCACTGATGATGGATTCTACACGTGGAACGGTCATTGGCTCTAAACAAAGCCTGGACAGTGTGTAGTGTTTTTAAAACTACTTGTGACTTTTACAAAGTGGAATGAATCAGGGACTGATGCTGACATTGTTTCCCATCATGCATTCCAATGTTTCCCTTGAAATTTTCTGTTTTGTTGTGAAAAATGGGGTTGATTTGTTTGCCACTTCAAGGTATCAAGGCACCGTTTGTGTTTCATTGTTTTAGGGTTTTTTTTAGTTTGTTTGCCACTTCTGTTTGACCTATCATTTTAATGGAGAAATGGAACACATTCATAACTTTTTCAGCTTCCTAGTGAAAAAGCTTTTATGTTTTGGCAATTCTACATTTTTCTCCTCCTATTCACATCTACACAGATGAGTGGAAGGAGGTTGTTATAAAGTTCTTACAGTGTATCCATTTATGTGTGCGAACATATGATTGCCCAAGTCACATTTCTTTTAGACAACAAGCAAAATCCCCCCACCATCTGTATCTTGTCTGCTAAATAAATTGTAATCTCCTGCAGCCCGTCAGGCACTGTGAAACCCATACACATACGTCAATACAACACAGACACACACAGACTCACACTCAAGGGCAGTAGTGTGATGTCATGTGTGGATAGGACATCTCAGAGCTTTGGGGGCTGAAGCAGTTGACGGCCTAAATCATTCATCCCCCGGAGAATAATCTAACCAATGATTTAGTGGGAGTCACAGAAAAACTCTGCAGCTTCTACTCCAGTGGAGGGATATATTAATGTGTGTGTGTGTGTGTGTGTGTACAGTATGTGTGGGGGGGAGGTTATTACACTGTCTCACTCTTTGAGGCCCCCATGAGACCAATTACCAATACTCTGTGGCTTCAAACACACACACACTTGTAATCTTACACCACATAGGAACTGTCACTGCCGACTGTGTGATCAGTATAATGGCTCAACAGGATCTTCATATTGTCAATATTCATGATTCAGCAGAGACCACTTGAGCAGTTGGATTGTTATTACAGAAACACAGAAAATATAAGACTTTACTCAAATGAAAGGCAAAGTATTCAACATGTCAAATCAGAGGAATCAGGAGCATATGTTAGCCAAGAAGGTGTTTGATGACAGTAAGCTGTGTAAACTTGTAAGGGGTCAGCATGATGAACAAACAAATCTACAAGAAGCCTAAATGCCTCTTGCCTAGTTATTGACATTGGAACAGACACTAATCTTGTGACAGAGTACAAGGAGCCTTGCATCCTTGTACTAAGCTTGATCTCGGACTTCCTTCTGGACACTTAGCACAACTCAGCAGGCCAACATTCAATTTCAAGAACTACACTTCAGGCTGATTCATTCTCTCAGTGTGTTTTTGTTTAAATTTAAAGAAGCTGTAAGCGGACACATTGCACTCTTCACAATAGCAAGCCTGTAGGATTCATTTAACAATTTTCTCTGGACAATTTTCATTCAGTCCATTCCCATTCCCAGACAAGATGAGTCTGAGAAAAAAACCCTGGTCATGTACTGTAAACTAATGCCTCGCTGAACCTATCACTCTACTGCAATTAATGCTATAGACAGCTAATGTTCCACAGCAGGGTGACATGGCCTTGTTACAGTGAAAATGAATAATGTTCATGCTGTATGCACAAATAACACAGTGTAGGTGTATGTGTAGGTGTGTAAGGCCACGAGGCTGTTCAGGTAGCTTACATTAATACATACATACAGTATGTGGGAATTTACGCATGGATATGTGTGATTAATTGATTGATTGATGAGAATGATGACATGTGACATGCAGTGGGGCCCTGGGGCTGAGGTTGGAATTAAGTGGTAGGAGAGGAGCTGACTGGTCAGGCTATGACAATATATCACCATGTATGGTCTGGAATGACTCAACAGCATCCATCTAAGATCTAGAGCCTGAACACACACGCACACACACACACTTATAATTTTGCAGAATGCTGTAATAGGCACCAAATGTGTAAAAGTCAACATTTGCCAACATCTTGAAAAGACAAAGACACGAATAAGTTTTTAAGATTTGATTTACTGATGCGTAATGCTTGTATGGGAAATTATGGCAGCGTGCAGCAGGTTATTTCTTGGTAATTCACGGTTTGTTCATTCATTTTTGAGTTCTCTGGTTTTATCACATAAACAACAAAAACACATAAAGCATGGCCTTCCATTGATTTTACACACATTTCTTTACCACAAATGCAATCTAATATCTAAAATGATGTCCATTAGATGTGAGAGCAGAAAAGAAGATTTTCAAGCAAACACACAGCTTCAGGTAAATAACATGCCTACAGCTTGCTCATTGATTGCAGCAAAATCAGTGTTGGTTGCTTTGCTGTTTTGATTGTGAGGTTTCTTTAAGGGTGAAGATTTCTCATCTCAATTTCATGGTGACAACATTAAATGAATAAATGTGCCTCTAATACATTTTCAAACCAGGAGAATTACATGCTGTTCCTTTAGCCTGTATCCTTCATCTACCTTACAAAAAGTCTCTTTTTCTCTTTGCAAATAGCTGATATTGAGAGAATGGGAAGAGAATGTGATAGTGACAGTGGCACCTGAGGACAATAAATGTGTGAATTATATTGTTCCTCACAGCAAGCAAGTAAATGTGTGATCCAATGAATTTTTACCTCACGTTACTCGCACAAATATGCCAGCTGAACTGTTTGTTAGACATTTCGCAACCAACAAATATTTGCCCTTAACAGCCATCGCAGTTTGAAGGGGCATACCTCCATAGATACCACATACAATAACGAGAATTTGTTTCTATATGCATCTTGACATTAACTTTGTATGTTTTTACGCCCCCACAAAAAATCCAATTCGCTTTTAGTCTGAACACACCTTTACACTTTCCAACATGTTTCAGAATGGTAAAATATCACTATAGGTGGGTAAGTCAAGAGTAGGATCCACCATGCAAATGCCTCCACATTCCATGTCCACCATTTCCTGATTTGGTCTATTTGATGCTTTGGCCATCTCTTTAAACTTTTTACTTCATCTTCTTCTACAAAATGCACTTAATTTGGCACTACAGTCACTTTCTTTGCTCTCTCTTTTATCTTGATTGATCTAAAAAGGGCAGCACAAAACCAGGCTCTTTTTGTGAGGAAAATAGCCAGGGGAGGTACCTGAGGGCTTGAACCTCAGAGCAGACGCCAACCTTAGCACATTAGAGCACACAAGCAAACATCATTTTCACAGTAAAACCAGAGAAGGCCATTTTAGGTATACATGTACAATAGGGCTGGCGATTTGGCGAAAAATCTTACATGATAAAAAGTTGCATATCTTTCAATACTGACAATTATCACGGTAAGTATCAAATCGTTATATTAGAGACCTGATGATTAATTGCAGATCCAGTGTTTTTCACACATAGGCTTTACTTAGGCGGCCGCCCAGGTAGATTAACGGCCGCCCAAGTAAATTTGGCGACCCATTTTAAAATTGTTTTTGAATGCAGCAATGCGCAGCGCATATTCGCTCCGCACATCCTCTCACTGGGTTGCTCACTCTCTCTCTCTCTCTCTCTCAAACACAGACCCCTCTGTGAATTGAATGGTTGGTATCATAAACTACCACTGCACAGATCTGTCCAACACAACGCTGTCAATGTCGGAGACCCATCTTCAAAACTGTTATTAGCAAGCATGTAAGGAGCCTAGCTAATAAGGATAGCTATGTTAACGTTAGAAAACAGCTGTCAAAGTTAGCACGCTGCACATAACTTATAGTCAATATAAATGTGTTCAAAATAACGGTGGCTGACTTTCGCCGACTTGATAGTCTAACGTGCAATTATAAACGTGCTGCAGGCGACTGCAGGGGCGTGGATTTAAAACAGCGCTGTCAACAGCTCCGGTAGACTGTGTGAGCTTAATCTGAGCTTAGAACAATGATCAAGCCTTGCTCCCACAGGTCTAGTGACATTTTGCAGCGCAGGTGCATGCCTGCCGTGAATTGCATACACCTCGCGGGAGGTAACGCTCTTTTATTCTGAGAAAAGAGGTGGATGCATATCTCGGCAGGTAGCCTACAATATCTGTTTTGCCGAATTCACTTCTCAAGGTCCTTTTCAGACACTTTGCTGTTCACATTGTTAAAACGCGGTAAACGCCACATGCTTTTGCTGAATCTCAAGAAATGTAAAGTGTAATAATATATTAACGATTCTTAAAGTTCATAACTAATGATCATTTATCACTATTGATGAACCCCACAAAGAATAGTATAGCAAAATTATTATGCATTTTCATGCAATTGTCGGTAGGCATGCAAAATTCTGCATAACACCTGTTAAAGTTGACTCCGCACCCCCCGCCACAGTTATGCTAACATTCTGTGGGAAGGTGGATCACTTCAAAAATCTGAGGCAGAACATTCAAAGCAATTATGATAAAATCTTTGTCAAAAATTAAGTAAAAGCTCAGTCCACTTTTCCATGTGAGATCTGTTAATGCGTCATGCAAAGTGTGAGTTTATAAGGCAATTTGTCATGAGCAAGATTCAAAGCACTGGATATAAAAAAGTAGACAGGACCAGGAAGAAACAAAAAGTAGACACAAACAATTTAATTGCCACAAGGCAAACTAACAGGCATCATAGAACTCTGTTGTTAAAAGGCTGCTTCTAGAGTCAGACAAAGGACACCCATTGTTGTTAAACATTACTACCTACAGTAGAATAGTTTGTTAAAACACAAAGCACAGCATAATAGACATATGCCAGAGTTAATATGTGAACAATGCACATTCACATGGGATTTCACACTTAACCTGCTGCTCTCCAACTCTTTTCATTGCTCACACGCAAGTAAACCTCAAGACAAGGAATACATCTAGATTATGTCAGTCTTAAATCATTGAGTGACTCTCTACACACAGAACAGCATCTGACTCACTGGGTTACAATGCAAAAAAAATTGATTTGGGAGCATCCAGAGCAGGTGATAAAAGTCACAATGAAAAGTGTAATCACAGCATCTAGTTATGGCTCTTGGGATGATTCTGCCCCCACATCCAACCCGAGCCCACAGGAAATAAACTTGCTAGCTTTACTGTGCTAATGTAAATCCTCTATGAAGTGTTTGTGGGAATATGATGCTTTGTGCAGCATAGCGCAGTATAGTACATGCAGTGCTTTGTGTATCAATGAATGTATCCTATTAATCATTTCTCCTGTGTTTTTGTTTGCTTTCAAACTGCTGAAGGCTTTAGTATGTAGAGGTAACGATGCAGAATAAAAGCTTGGAGACTAAACTGATAGTTTGTCTTTTCTGTCGATTTTTGTCCTCTTCACACTGTCGGTACGTATTAATGACAAAGTGTTGGTGAAAAAGTAGAAGTGAGGAACTTGGGTTATTGAAAAGTAGAGGCCAGGCACAGATGTGTGCATGCAGATAGACACCAAAACAACCTGTCCCTGGTACACAGACACACACAAAAACACACATCACCTGCATAGCCTCCACTATGTGAAGTATAAAATCTGCTTCAGGCGTTGATTCCTTTGGCCTCAGGGTATGATGCCCCAAGAGGACAAACTCACTCATATTCTGCATCTCCCTTTTGCTCTCTCAGTCTCTGTCTTTCTCTCCCTCACGCATAGACACACACACATATACACATACAGATACATACAGAAACACACAGAGCAAAGTCAGTGCTTTCTGAGGCCTTCTAACACAAGCAATTTTCAGGACATCAGTGAGAGGACAAGAACTTGAAAGCAGCCATGTTTCTAAGTCCTGCATGTTAATAGTCATGTGCAAACTGACTAGGACAAATGTTTTCATTACAAGGTACAAGGTTGTTTATCAGTCATTATACAGCACAAGGCTGCATAACAAAATGAAATTTGTAGTTCCTTCATGCTACACACACAACATATATTTAAGTATAGGCCTAAATTAAAATATGGGAACATGTGAAATAAAATAATATATACAGTTATTTATACACATGTATACTAGGGCTGACCCTGAATATTCGAAGAGTCAATGCTTCGATGGGCGGAGTCTGATTCGACTGTCTATCTCACAGTCAAAGCTTCGCAGCGAAACAAGGATCATGCCATTTTGGTGATATGGGGGTGCTAACCGTCTGATTTTACATACAACTACCAGTATTCTCCCAATAAGTTAATATACAGCCTATTACAATACACTTTTCATTGTAAATAAATCCAAAATTGTAACCCTAACCCTGGGTTGTCAGTGCGCATGTGTAGGCTTAAAGTGTATGTCTGGTGTATGTGTGTAGTGGCAGAAGAGGAACGCTTGCTGAAGAGAAGAGAAGGAGCACCATCTTCACTGGTGTTGTGCTGAGTTGTCTGCAACTCGCGGGACTTTCAGATAATTTATCACCATTGATGAACCACACAGACAGAGAGAGAGAGAGAGAGAGAGAGAGAGAGAGAGAGAGAGAAAGAGAAAAGCATTTTCAAAAACCCTCAGTTTAGCTGGAAATTTACAGTGTAAGTTGAATGAATAGAGACTACAGTTCTGCAGCTTCTCAAGATTAAAGTGGAGCTACTGTGTTTAACCCCACCCCCGGCTCGCAATCGCCGTGCACAAAAACACGTGTTTCAGTTGACTACAGGCAGGACTTGGCGATTCTGATTTGACTATGTAAATCCTTAGTTGGGGACAGCCCTAATACATACATACACGTATACACCCAGAACATTACCTCCTATCAATTTAAATGTATTTCCTGTTACTATGTTGGTTTTATATTACATTGCTACAGTATAGAGAACACATTTATACACACTATAAACAAAAACAAAAACAAAATAGAAAGATTGACAAATAGTGCAAAGGATGCAGAAGTAAATTATTATTATCATTGTTATTATTATGTACATGTAGATTTACAGGTACACATACACATACATGCATACATGTACACATGTATACAGTGTGATGAATAATATGAACAGCTCAGAAATAGAGAATGATGAATAAATAACACAGGTGGCTGATTAGAGACTGGGTTATTGCAGCACACAGCAGACACAGGGCTATTGAGTATGGTGATGGGGGGCAGAGTGTGGGGGCTCCTCCTGAAGTCCACGGTCATCTCCACAGTTTTTAGCGTGTTAAGCTCTAGGTTGTTCTGGCCGCACCAGAGAGCCAGCTGATCAACCTCCCATCTGTAGGCTGACTCATCACCATGCATTTGCATGAGGCCGATGACCGTTGTGTCATCAGCAAACTTCAGGAATTTAACATTTGGGTCTCCTGAGGTGCAGTCGTTGGTGTAGAGGGAGAAGAGCAGGGGGGAGAGCACACACCCCTGGGGGGCGCCAGTGCTAACAGTCCGGGTGCTGGATGTGATGTTCCCCAGCCTCACCTGCTGACTCCTGTCAGTCAGGAAGTTTCACTTCCTCACTTCGATCCACTGACAGGTGGAGGCTGGCACAGTGTGCTGGTTGAGTTTGGTGCTGAGGATGTCCGGGATGATGGTGTTGAACAGGATCCTTGCATATGTCCCTGGAGAGTCGAGGTGTTGCAGGATGAAATGTAGCCCATCATCCACTGACCAGTTAGCCTTGTAGGCAAACTGCAGGGGGTCCAGTAAGGGGCCTGTAATGTCCTTCAGGTGGGCCAACACCAGTCTTTCAAAGGACTTCATGACTACAGATGTCAGGGCGACAGGCCTGTAGTCATTTAATTCAGAGATGGAGGGTTTTTAGTGGACTGGGATGATTGTGGAGCGTTTGAAGCAGGAGGGAACTTCACACAGCTCCGGTGATCTGTTGAAGATCTGTGTGAAGATGGGGGCGAGCTGGTCTGCGCAGATTTTCAGGCAGGATGGTGACACAGTCTGGGGCAGGAGCCTTCCTGATCTTCTCTCTCTGGAAGAGTTGGCGCACATCCTCTACACAGATCATGGTGCAGGTGAGGGGTCAGAGAGGTGGGGTGAGAGCGTGGCAGTGGGATTTGGAGCGGGGGAGAGGTGTGACTGTGGGCTTCTCAAACCTACTGTAAAATCCATTCAGCTCGTCAGCCAGTCGTTGAGTACCAGCAGTGTTGGGGGATGGTCTCCTGTAGTTTGTGAAAGTCTGCAGGCCTCTCCACGCTGACGCAGGCTGTGAAGCTTTTTTCTAGCTTTTCAGTGTAGCAGCTTTGCTGCTTTCATCTCTTAGTCAGTGTGTTCCTGGCCTGGTTTGACAGGACTCTATCACCACTTCTGAAGGCCTCCTCTTTGGTCTGACGAAGCTGCCTAAGTTTCGCTGTGAACCAGGGTTTTTGGTTGTTGTATGTGCAGAAGGTTTTAGTCGGCACACACATGTCCTCACAAAAACTTATGTAAGATGTCACAGTGTCAGTTAGTTCTTCCAGGTCAGTGGCTGCAGCCTCAAAAACACTTTAGTCAGTGCAGTCAAAGTAGGAAATCCAGACATTCATATTATAATTATGGAAATCCTAAAAACATGTATCCCAAGATTTCACTTCACACTTTCATGCAGAAAATATCTATTGAAATTCCAGAAAACTCCAGAAATCCCATCAAGTTTTCAGTTACTTCTTAGGTTTTAATAGGTAGAAAAATTATACATTGGTATACTTAAACTTTATTCAAATGATGTAACACTTTGTTAATCCAAATAGAGGCATAAAGTTGACTATACCACTACACATTCATGTGTGACATTACAAGTAATCGCCTGATTTTCTGTAAGGCATCTCCACTGTGATCGCTGTGTTTCTTACCATAACTGTTTTGAATTAGAGTTGGCATTTTTTAAAACCAGCTTACTTTAATCCTGTTAAATGGAAACCTTTTCTCCCCAACACTGATCACACTGTCACCACACACACTCAAACACTGAAAAATACATGCCTACAAGGCGGCAGACATGCAGGTAGGCAGGCAGGGCGTAACACATCTGTTATCCTGCACACACACGCACACACAAACTCTGAATATTAAAAAAAGCACCGTCTGTCGAGTTTTTCCGAATGTGTGGTCTCTGTATGAATGAATTCACACACTTTTTTCAGCCATTCCTGTTGAATTGACAGCAATATACAGACCATAAGCCACATACATGCATACTAATAACTGCCTTCACTGACACACACACATACACATAAGTATAAGCACCAAAGTCAAAAGGAGTGCCTAACCAACTGATACAGACACCAACTGAAAGTTTTATGTGATGAGTTCAGAGTAACTTCAGCACAAAGTGGAACTCCTTTAGCACTGATCAGGCACAAACTGATCAGGCACTTTGTCTAACAAGGAAACAATAAACCATCGACAAATACAAACGATACAGTATCTCTCACAGCCAATCAGTAACATATTCATCACCTTATTTTGACCTGTAATTACAGCGCTCCCCTGGGCCAATCACTGTTGCTGTTGCTAATTTAGAAAATGCCAAAAGCAGCAGTGAGATGCATCATATTTCCACATTTTGTTATAATGTGATCAGCGCTCTCTGATGAATCAGTGATGGATGAGCGATATGGATGAGGAAACAGACAAACCCACTACACTCTAACAAAAACAAAACAGATAACCCATGTGTTCAAATAGCCATCAGGTGTCCTATTATATAAGCTCTGGGGAGACATTACCTTCCACAGCAGTTATTAATAAGCTCATTTCTCTTCTGTCTCTCTGTGCTTTACTCTTCTTCTTTTTCTCCACACCTAGCTTTTTGGAATTTGTCTCTTTTTTTGCTGTCTTTTTTATCTCTCTCTGTCTGTGTTTTGTCTCAGTGTTTCTTTCTATCGCACTCTCTCTGTTTTTTTTTCTCTCTGTCTGTCTCTCTGGCATGGTTTGGTTGGTTCTTATCTATTCTCACCACTATCTGGTGTTGGGGGAAGATAAGCATGCATTTGCATGTTTAATGAACCAAACACCCCCGATTCCCCTCAGCATGAGGACACACACATACACACAGGGGCACATACACACATAAACACACACACACACTGATGCTGTTGGCCCCGCAGGCCTTCGTCTCCTTGCCACTGACATGGAGTCACCAGCTGCTGGCTCCTACAGGAGTAAACATGGC
Organism: Micropterus dolomieu; assembly: GCF_021292245.1. Classification (NCBI taxonomy): domain Eukaryota; kingdom Metazoa; phylum Chordata; class Actinopteri; order Centrarchiformes; family Centrarchidae; genus Micropterus; species Micropterus dolomieu. The sequence continues at coordinate 31,710,774 of NC_060150.1, read as the reverse complement.
CTATCTATCCGCCTTTACATCCATAGCTGGAATGACAGGCAGAGGGACATTATTTGGCCTAACCACATCGTTTCAAAACAGAAAGGAAATGATATGCCTATCTGAAAGAAACAACAAAATCTCAAATTAAGTTGAAATTTGATTTGCACCTTAACAGAGTACATAGTGGCTGAATATCGATGACAACCACTATCAGAAAAATATAGAAATCTGTTATGCATATTTTGACAAAATAAAGAAGATATACCCTCAGTTCTAACAATCTAAACAAATCCTATGCCTATGTAGAGAAACGTAGTAGTGTAGTGCAATCAATAATGTTCTTTGCGGTCACACACTAGGATAAATCAAGTAAAATTACTGAGAAGTGAATACCTATGATTGTAAATCCTTGTTGTATTTTAAAACTTTGGCAATATATTATATACTAGTGTTTATAATACAGGCATAGAAAGCTCAAATGTAGATAGAATGTTTGACAGCTGTCTGCAAGATATGATTTGCCCAAAACAAGAAAACAGTGGTTGACAAATGACAAAATTGCTATCGTAATCGTAACAACAGATGACAGTGACCCTTCCTTCACAAGAAATGAGCTGGGGTGTAAGGTTGGACCTGGCCAAACTAATAAAAGAAAACAGCAGGCGCTGTGTTCAGCACAAGGGAGAAGAACCTGAAAAATCAACCACATTCTGCCATCCATTAACATGAAAAACTGAAATGTGGAAAAACAAGTACCAGCCCATTTAGTTTCACGTTTGGCAGATTGTTTCTACTAGCTCGACACTTCGAAGTAGCGGAGAATTCTCTGTTCAGGCTTCCATTCAAGAGATCAGCCATCGCATGGACAAGCAAGATTTAAGCTCGTAGTATAATTAGTATACATTGGCTGTAAGTGTCCCTGAGCATCGATCAATCTCTAAATCCCTGCCCACATTTAAGTGTTGTTATTTAGCGGATACTGATCTCTGACTTCCTTGTTGATGACACTGAGATAAAAAGCACAGTTTTCACTCACCAACACCACTAAAATATCCGTTTTCAAATTTTAATAAGTCTGAATGCCTTTAACAGAACAAATTTCATCTGAGTAACAGCTAACTTGGCTGCTAGCAATGCTATCAAGCCATTTTAAGGAAATGCCAAAGCCAAAGGTAGGGTTTCTCCATTTACAGTGAAATGTGTCATGTGAAGAAAAAAATGCACTCACTAAAATGTGAAAAGCCAAGATGTAATTTAAGAGCAAAGACAGATAGATAGGGGGAGAGATGAAACAACACAGAGAGAGGCAGACAGAGAGGCAGACAGAAAGATAGACAGCGGGGACGACAGCGGTGTGAGAGATGTCGCCACCTGCCACCATTTTTCTCCTCTCCTCTTGGAAATGCATCATCAGTCATTAGGGGGGAGCATGACTTGAGGTATCATCATCACTCACATAGACACACACATATACACACACACAGGCCCAAACACAAGGCGTATTGTAAGGTATAATGCAGCAGCCTATAATTTGAGTTCTCTCTATGCAGCATTTTGCTGAGCTTATAAAACCGCCTGCAGCTAATGGTGTGATGGATCCCTCTATTATCACCCAACGCAGGAGACGAGAGTGGGGTATAGTGAGATAAAGGAATGTAATTGGATAGTATTTTAGCTATGGCAAAAACAGGAGGGTGGTCAGGGACAGAAAGAAAGCACGGAAAAAGCTGTAGCATGATAACTGCAAGATGAAGTCTAAAAGCTGTCCAAATGTAACAGACCTGTTCAATGAATGAAGTCAATACATTAAATCAAACATAAAACAGAAACTTTTTAAAGTGCGAAAGAAGTGTATTTCATTTTTCATTTCATTTTATAGTAGCCACTCTAGCAGCACAGCTCTGTGGATGGCAATGTCAGTCGGTCGCTTGGTCTACAACTTTTTTCCAGACTGAAATATCTCAACAACTATTGCATCGTTGTGACTTTTTATTCATTTTTTGTTTGTTTGTTTTACAAACATTCGTGGTCCCTAGAGGATAAAAGTAAATAAACCCTGACGTTTCCTTTTGCTCCACCATGAGGTTGACTTTTTAGATGGATTTCTGTGAAACTATTCATGCTGAGAATAATGAGAGAACAGAAAAGTTAGACAAAACAATTCAATGACAGACAAGCGTTTGCTTTTTTAGAATGTTTCTGGCACTCAACATGGGTTGCTGTGATCAACTTCAAAGTGTGTGAGGACAAAGCCCATAACAGTGGTGTGAATGTTTGCTCCACAGGGTAGGACAACTTTATAGTCTAGTAAGTGTGTTTGCCCCTGAGAAAAGTCTTGGGCGCAGGGTGAGGAAATGTTTGGGTGTGTGTGTGGGCGTGTTCATGCACACGGCACAAAGAGTGGTGCTGGTCCCTGCTGGTGTGGAACTAAATGTCACAGCTTGATTAGAATAAATAGTTATACGGGCTCCCGGACTGGGCACCAATGCACAGCAGGGCAAGCGTGTGTGTTGTGATTCATTGCTTTTGTTCTCTCTCTCTCTCTCTCGATCTCTTTCTCACATACGGTACACACACTGCACTGACACTCAGGCTTTACCTTTCTCTGACCTACCCGAGGGGTCTCTGGGCAGATGTGTAAGTCTGAACAACACAATCAGAAAGCTGTTACTGCCTCAGGACATGAACTTTACACCTCACTCTCCCTCTCTCTCTCTCTCTTTCACACATGCACACACACTTTTTTTGTCTCAATCTGTGTCTCTATGTATCGGTTCAATATGTTGACTTGACGTTAATGTTTCATACAGCACGGCACATATTCACACAGCTGAACAAAACCAATGGAAATGTTGTGTGTGTGCATTCATGTGTGTCTGTTTGTGTCCTACAGCAGTTTATTTATCATGGATCTAACTTCCTGAACACTCATTTGTCACTCAGCCAATTGTCTTTTTCCCAGTCGTAAACCCACATGGCAGCACGGATCTCTCTGCATGTCTGGCTGACATCTCTGAGTGGAAGTCTGCACACCACCTTAAGTTCAGCCACGAAAATGCTGAGCTGCTCTTTCTCCCAGGGAAGGCATGTCCCGTCCATGACCTCTTCATTACCACTGAGAACTCTATGATGTCCCTGTCTCAGTCTGCAAGGAACCTGGGTGTGACACTAGACGACCAGCCGTCCTTCACTGCCAACATCGCTGCCACAACACATAAAGGTGGACAGTGCGCTCTTCACCTAGTTCTGGTCCAGGTTCTTATCATCTCACACCTAGGCTACAGCTTGGCTGGTCTTCAACCTACCCAAGTTCTCCCACACTACACTACTTCTCCAACTGCATCCGTAAAAAAAAATCTATTTTTGTTTCTAAATGTAGGGCTTTAAGCAGATCACTTCCATGACCACTGGATATCATAAGGTAAAACTATATTTGTCAAGACAACACAGCATGTGTGTGTATGAATACAAATATCTGAACCCTCTGAAGGACAAACACACAAAATAAACATGCTTCAATCCATGAACATCATAAATACACGACAGTAGGATACATAAATGATATGGCCAAAGGGAATGTCTGGTCAACAGAGCTCATCAAAACTAGTGAGTGATTACCACACACACAGACACGTACTGTCTATATTTGATTCAGTACAAGATAATGTACTGCAAGTAAGTGAATACACAGAGAAGGTTCAGTTTATTAGCACAGTGATAATACAGTTATGTAAAATAATATTTGGTAAATAATGATGAAAACTGGAGAGGATAGAGGGACAGATTTGCTGAGCGAGAGAAAGATAAACCTGAGAGAAAATGAGAAAAGAACAAGCAAGAGAGAGAGAGAAAGAGAACAAGAAAAATGTTAAAATAATAAACCAATGAATCTACTGTTTTCCGTGGAAGCCACAGGATAGTGAAAACTATTTATTAGGCATCATTTTATCTGTCTTTCCTTGTCTACCTCTGTCCTTTCTTTTAAATCTCTCTTTCCCTCACTCTTTCTGTGTTGCTTTCCCACCACCCCCAGCATTTATAACCCTATGCCTCTCCACTAAATGCTAACAATTCCATCACGCACAACAAAACACTCATTTAGAGGTCACATTTGTTTTGCTCAGCTTCGTTTGTCATCTGCATACCAACTGAGGGGCTGCCTACCTCGGCTTGGATTCCTGTTATCTGACGTGACCTTTCTGCTTAAAAATAATTGCCGAATTATAATGGACTTTGGCATGCTACTCCGTTTTTCTTTAATGACACTGCTTTACAACAGCTGCACTCTCTCTCTTCCTCACTGTGCATTTTTTTGTTCTAAAGCTTAACTGATTGCTGTAATATCTAAATTTCGTCATCTATCATTTCACATATGCATAAATACTCCATAATACTAGCCACAAGGTATCAAGCTAGTTCTATGTTTGCTCAAAGCCAGGGGAATATGACAACAACATAACTAATTTAGCCAGTGAATCCATAAGCTTGCATGACATCTCATATATGGCCTTAATAATCTACTGCCCAGAGTCACGATTAGCTTAGTAGCCAGTTTCACATTATTTCTTCAACAGTTCACAGGCAGTACTTTAATGCACCAATAGTCCCAGAATGCCCAGCAAGGTCACTGCAAGTCAGACAAAGAGTCATGGGACCTTTAATGATCTGAATCTGTCAAGGAATTACATTTATCTGCCTTATATCTCAGTGAGCAAAAACACTCGGGAGGCAGAAAAGGTTCTGCACTGTGCTGGTCCCTACAACTAGTGCTTAGTTAGATCAATTGATTTTTTTAGATGATTTATTTAATTGTTCATGAAAAACAGGTATGATATGACCAGCAAGAAGCCAGCACAGTTCAGCAAGTTCATAAAGTTCAGAACAAATATTTAACTACAGTAGGTTATAATGGAATATATGAGATTATTTTTGTGATAAAATTTGGTACAGATTTCAACTTGGAACAGGTTCTCAACACCCAATCCTACTCATTAGCCCAGCAGTCACTTGAACTCCTGCACCTATTCTCACTAAGGCTATGTTTAAACTGCAGGCCAAAGTGACCCAAATCCAATTTTTTTGCTCATATGTGACTCAGATCTGATCAGTGTGAACAGGCCAAGTCACACGGAATCTGATCTTTTCCAGTCCATGTTCCAAATGAACATAACTTTGCCACTTCAGACGACAATGTTATCCGTTTTGGGGACCTCTGATAACCTAGTAATGTACTAAGCAACAGGATAATAGGAGAAAAGTTGGAAATAATTTTCCAGGATGCAAAAAGTGCCGCTTGCACACACTGCTCTGCTGAATTGTCTCCTAGCACATCCACTCCATCTGTGGCTGACTTCTTAGAAAAGGCAACAAATGGTCTGACCCGCTTGGAGTTTTTCTGTCACTTCTGTGAGAAGGCGATTAAGCTAGCCGCACCTAAATTTGGAGTATTCACGTATTCAAGCGTTTATGGTACCTTTATGCTTTATGTTAACCTTTATGGTAACATTGCGAGCTGACAGGCAGGTTAGCGACTTTATCCTGTCAGTTTCTCTCTTTACAAAGACAAGTGTTGCAGTATGTGAGTCCTACCTGAAGAGAGGCTATGAAGGCTTTATGTTACGCAATAAGGGAACCACATACAACATTATTTATCAAATTGGCTCGGACTTGATGAATTTAGCACAAGGATTTGTGACAACATCGGGTTTTCAAACTAAGGTGTCTATACAGTGTGGAAATAAGATTAATTTGATTATATTCACAGAAAGTATAAAACATATTACATGTGTACATTAAAAGTAAATGTACACATGTTATTTACTTTATTGGACCCTCTTGGGCATCGAACCCACCCACCATAGTCTCCCAAATCCTGTGGGAAATACTGAGTAAAAAGCACATTTTGACTATTTACTTTATACAATGGTAAAAAAAGTAAAAATAAATGGAAAAAATGTGAATGTACTTGTTTGGTGTTCTGTATTCGGTATATTTTTTCATTATATTTGGTTTCGGCTTCAGCCAAGAATTTTCATTTCGGTGCATCCCTACTTTTTATTTCCTTATAATTTCCATGTGTCTTCCAAGACATGTTGGAACTCTGTGTTAACATCTCCCAGTTTTAACCATTATATCAATATATAAATAATTCAGCTATAGTATACTGCATATTATAGGCAAATGACATGTCATATTAAATTATTGTATTTGAATTCACCTTCCTCTACATATAGAGCTAGTTATCTTGGTGATTATCTTCATTTGCAGGAACAACGTATTGAACTAGATTCCCTTTTTAATGTAATTTTATTTTCCTAACTTGACATCATTTGGTGCTATATCACTGTTTGCCTTGACATCTCCATAATGGTGAAAAAATAGATGAATACTAATTGAAATACATTATCCATTAATTTGGTGGTATACCCCTTTAAAAGAGCACTGAAGGCTTGCGCTGCACAGCCAGTCAGGCAGAAAAGACAGCAGGAGCAAATGTTTCCCACTGGCTGCCACTTACCACTAATGTTAGAGAAATGATAAATTAGTCTCGGCATGGCGTTTGGAGTCTACGTGTTTGCATGTGAATGTGTGTGCCAGTGTGTGTTTCCTTCCTTTAAAGAGTGTGTCGCATGCCAACAGTTCACAGTGTGAGCAGATGTTAGTCAGTAATGCCCTGGGTTTCTGCACCACAGTCATGCATTTTTTTAGGGTCCTTCGCTCTGAGGAGGAGTCCGTGGAGATGCCTGAATTGCTTTATCGAGCGGAACACAACTAAGGACATGAAGGCTTGCAGCGGCTGCCAAGAACACACATAGACATGCAAAGACAAACACAGCCCTCACTCCAAGCATGTTCAATACAAACCCACAACAGAGGTTATACAAAAACCCACACATTTGGAATAGAAATACAGAATCAGACACATACAAAACTACAGGGTACTAGGTAGCGTTCACCCTGACAGGCTTCTAACAGAGAAATTGACCCACTGCTGAGTGAACATGGTGGCTGCTGCTTAAAGCCCATAGGAAACCTTGTCTGAGAGAATATAGACTGTCATGAAAGGAGAAACATACCTTTAGAAGGATAAGATGAGAGTAAGTATTTCATGAGATGTCAAAAATGTTATATAAAATATACAGTATAAAAGACCTCTAGTGTGTGTCTGTCTATGTAACCGTCTTCCAACTACCTCATCTGCCTACCTTCATTTTTACCCTGTGTTTTATTATAATACCTATTCACTCAAAGCAAACCACTACACTCTATATTTAGCTGCTCCCTGTCACTGAGACCCTGATGAAGGAGAGGAAAATGAGTGGTGATGTTGGAGACCATGGGAAAGGTTAGCGCTGTCTCTCTGAGTAGCATCAGACTTTCTGTGATCATTCACACACATATTGCAGACACTAATATCTATACTTGAAACCAAAAAAGGTAAATCAAAAAAAAAAAGGGGGGGGGGGGGGGGGGGGGGAATCTGCATAGGATAATGTCAATCAAAATGGAACGTGTGTATGCATAAGCACAAAAAGAAAGACAAGTGCACATCACACATTTTAGTTGACACGCCTTGACAAATTTGAGTGCTCACAGAAATGGATGTGGCATATAGTGAGCTTACAGCAGTCAAAAGCTTAGCTAAGCCAATCCTCCATATCTGATGTGATAATCGTAAGATGATGCAACTGTGATACAGCAGACTTGACAGCAGACAGACTTTTGCTGGCACAGACACATGCACAAGCAGACCTTCTCACAAGTATAAAGCCAATGCACCCAAACACATGCACAAGTTCAGATAAAACCATGGTAAGTGTTTCAAGAAATAGCACTTTCACAGACTTTTGTCAGTAAAGAAAGTAAAGAAAATTAACACAAATATACATGGTCTGTAACGGTACATAAAACAGTATATATCTGGGTTTTGGGGACAAATACACATAGCGTTACACCTCTAATATAGTATAGTAATAGGCCACATGCAGGGTTAAAATGGAAGATAAAGCTCTTCCAAGAGTTAAAACTTATTGAAAAGTTAGAAGAAGCCATCTAGATGGCTCTACTAAGACAAAGTCTCAGTTCTTTGCTTTCGTAGCTGTCCATCCATCCATCCATCATCAACCGCTTGCTTCCTGTGTACATGGTCACGGGGGGCTGGAGCCAATCCCAGCTGACATCGAGTGAAAGGCGGGGTACACCCTGGAGAGGGCTTTCGTAGCTGTCTCATTCAAAAATATTGACTGGTCTATTCAAAATCAACAGTTGATACTGACCTACAGCTATGTGCAGCATGCTAACCTCCACAGCCCAGCTGTATTCCATCTAGGGCTGAAAGGATTCATCGATTAAATCGATAAAATCGATTAATAAAATGTGCCCAGTGTTTCGCTTGGAAATTTATTACTGTCGCACATCGCGCTTAAGCTGTGAACACGACGTGATTATAATGGAGCTGTTTGCAAAGTGAAGGAAGAGAGAGAAAATAATGAGGGCCAAAGAAGAAGTGTCCAACGTATGGGATTATTTCATGCTAAAGAAAACAATAACTCTGTAATGTTACCGTCCGTCCACCGTAAAACGAAACTTATGCCACCTAAGCAACAGCACGACGGCACCTGAACAAAAGGGTGTCATGCCAGCATGACCACAGATAACAGTAACAGTAACTTTAGTATTTAACTGAAATAATGATTGATTGTTGAGTTGAAGGCTAGCCAAAGTAAGCCGCAGTCCTCAGCTGAAAATGTGTTTGCTGTTCTCCTTTTTGGGCTGTGAGTTATAACCTCACAGTCATGAGTTAACTGGGTGTCGGGGAGATGCACCTTTTAACTCACCTCCAGTTCTCTCTGTAGCTCAGACAATCCCTGCTACCTGATCTGATGTTTGCTGTATGACACACTATGAATTTCCGAAAGGACTAATAAATATCTATCACCTATAAACGTGCACAGCTGATCCCGTTACGGGGGGTGGGGTGGGGGGCAACGGTGCCAAGAAAAGTACTTCTTAAACGACGCATCGATGAATCGTTGAAATAATCTATCGAAGCTTCGAATACTAAAATCATTGTTAGCTGCAGCCCTAATTCTTTCGTTAACATAGCTATCCTTATTTGCTAGACTCATTAAATGCTAGCTAATAACTTATTTGAAGGTCTCCGAGATTGAGAGCGTTGTGTTAAGAACGTAGATAGACTAACTTATCAGATTTAACTTGAATGCATTAGTCTTGGAAAAAATTGTGCCATGGTGTTCATGATACTAACCATTTAACTCTGGATTGATTTGAAAGAACAGGATTAGCTAATCGTGAAGATGGCGATTAAAATGTAGGTTAATTATTCAGCTCATCTGACCTGTTTTAAACAGTCATGCAGTTACAGATTCATGCCGATCTGGAATCTGCAAAGGGTGTTTTATTTTGAAAATTTAAAAGATTCTCTATGCCGTTCTGTTCTGTGTCTGACTTCCTGCCTGGTTCATCTGCTCTGTGCTGCTTAACATGGCTTCAGTCAAAAATAGACTGGCAGTGAATACTGAACCTTAGCATATCGAATCATAATTGCAATATCTGACAAAAAAATCGCAATTAGATTTTTTCCCCAAATCGTTGAGTCCTAGTAAATAGCCACTTTCACACTGATTATTTTCCAGGAGTATTGCTCCAGTATGCCGGCTAGCTGCACTCTATGAAAGGTACAGAGCCGGAAAGGGTGGTCGGATTTGATCCGTCACAGGAACGTTGGCAGTAACAGAGACAGAACATGAAAAATCACAGCTGGCATGCCGGTGTTGTATTACACGTAATGGTGTTTTTCTACACCGCTGATTCCGGAAAGAGGGATCGCTATGTGAAAGCACATAGATAGATAGATAGATAGATAGATAGATAGCTTTATTGTCTGTCCCAAAAAAAAAGTGACAGAAATTCTCCTTCGACAAGGCTCCTTTAAAACATACATTTAAACACATACTTCAAACGCACAATTAAAACCTACATTACAACAGCAGCTGTACAATGTCTATTTTTTTTTTTTTTTGTTCAGAGTGGTTATTGCAGACGGTATGAAAGATTTCTTGTAAATGTTTTTTCTGGCAAGTGGAACTATATATCGTCTGCCTGATGGCAGGGTGAGAGGGGTCTTCTGTGATCAGGGTGGCCTTCCTGATCACAGAACGGTTGTGCAGCTCAAATAAGGGGGTTTGTGGTGAGCCGATTATCTTGCTGCAGTGGTTTATTATACGGGAGAGTTTGGTTTTATGTTTGACTATGAGGAGGTTGTACCAGGATGAGATGTTGAAGGTGAGAATGGATTCAATGAGTGACGAGTAAACCAGAGTTAAAATATCCTTGCTGACATGAAAAGTCCTTAATTTCCTCAGCAGGTGGAGGCGCTGTTGTGCTTTTTTGAACGCGGAGTCAGCATGTTGTGCGAAGGACAGGCAGGTGTCGATCTCTGTTCCCAGGTACTTGAAGGACTCAACCTGCTCCACCAGCTGACCCTGGATACTGAGAGGCTGGAAGAGATGGGAGGATGTTTTAACTTTGCTCCCACAGCACAGTTCCTTTGTTTTTGTTAGACTGAGCTCCAGGGAATGATCAGTGAATGTTTGGACCAGGTTGTTGATTGCCTGTTGATATTGGGACAGGGCATCAGTGCCAGTCAGGTGTGCCACCAGGGCCATGTCATCTGCGTACTTAAAAAGTGTTATTCCTTCACTGCTGCAGGAAATGCTGTTAGTAAGAAGTAGAGAAGAGAATGGGAGATAAGACACAGCCCTGGGGGAGTCCAGTGTTTAAAACCAGCTTGCTGGAGTTGGCAAGTGAGAGGACAGGCTGAACGAATGTCTGCGCTGCAGGCAACGAAAGCCAATGTATACATGTGGAGGTCAGCGTCGATATACAAATGAATCAATGTATGGGAAACGCTGAGATGTAACACAGTGTATGATTAAGGTGACAGAAGCGTCATGAGTATTTTTCAGCAAAATTATGTGTAGGTTTGTGGCAATATTTTTGAACAGTTGATGGGTTGGGTTATTGACATATTGACAGTATACAGTCGAAGCTTCGCAGTGAAACAAGGATCAGCCATTTTGGTGATATGGGGGTGCTCAACGTCTGATTTTACATAATACTACCAGTTTTCTCCTAATAAGTTAATATACAGCCTATTACAATATATATTTCAACGTTTAATGCTGTAAATAAACATGTAAAAAGAATAAAACTTCCAATAAATGTTTTTAAAGTGCGTTAATAAATCCAAAATTGTAACCCTAACCCTGGGTCGTCAGTGCGCACGTGTAGGCGTAGCGTGTGTGTGTGTGTGTGTGTGTGTGTGTGTGTGTGTGTGTGTGTGTGTGTGTGTGTGTGTGTGTGTGTGTGTGTGTGTGTGTGTGTGATGGCGGAAGAGGAACACTTGCTGAAGAGACTGAGATCCAGCTGCACTGGTGTGCCGAGTTGTCCACACCTCGTGGGACTTTCGGATAATTTATTTTATCGTTTTTAAATAGCCGGCTATTTGAAATAGACCCGCGAGGAACCGCGACGTGTATGTAGTTGTCGGCAGCATGGCATGCACGCAAAACACACTCAAGACCGGTGAATGACAGGCGAGAGAGAGAGAGAGAAGGGTCTTCAAAAAGCCTCAGTTTAGCTGGAAATTTACAGTGTAAGTTGAATGAATAGAGACTGCAGCTCTGCAGCTTCTCAAGATTAAAGCGGAGCTACCGTGTGTAACTCCCCCTCCGCTCGCAATTGCCGCAACAAAAACCCAGATGATTCGACTATCAGTCGACTATAGCCAGGACTTGACGATTCTGATTCGACTAAGTCAGTAGTTTAGAGTCTAGAACCCTAGAAACTTTCACCAGAAGGTGTCATCTGATGTAGCCCATATTTCCACTACACTTTACCTTTTACTCAGGATTTTTTTTTTTACAGGGAAGCAAAGCTTGTATGAGAGAGAATGCGAGGTGTTAGTGAGGAGAGCCGCAGACATTGAGCTGAAGGTTTGAACTGTTAGCATAAAATTCAATATTTGTATGTTAGTCGCATACATCTCCCCTCCTCCAACCATCCCTTTATCTTTCCCCCCTCTTTCTATAAAGAGCTCTCTTTCCCTCGTCTGAAAATAATTTTAGCAGCAGAAAGGTCCAACTTGTAAATGAGGACCATAATGAAGTACTTTGAAGGGTTTCAGGGCTGTGGCCAATATGCTAATAAATGCTGCAATGTGACAAAGGGGTTCCAGGAAGTGTAATACCAAGGCTTGGTCCAATCCTCTCTTGCAAAGCAAAGTCTAAGGTTACGTTCAGACTGCAGGCCTTAATGCTCAATTTCGATTTTTTTCACAGTTCTGATTTTTTTGTTTGACAGTTCACATTGTTGTTTAAATGTGGCCCATATAGACTCCAGTGTGTACTCTCCATGGCCTGAAAGTGACCCGTATGCGCAGAAGAACAACGTCACACACAGCACGCTGTTATACAAAGGTAAACAGAGCCTGGCACTGTATAACACATCTGTCCAACTCACAAACGATACAGTCTCTCTCTCTCTCTCTCTCTCTCTCTCTCTCTCTCTCTCTCTCTCTCCGCACGCCGGACAAGTAGCGTGCATGTAACTCAGAATAGAGCTCACGGTTCAGTGGATTTCAGGTGGAAGAAAGGGAATTTGTAAGCAGATGATTGTGAGGTAGAGAAGAAAGAGAGCCACATGTTTAATAATGGCTTTTTGAGGAGAGCTTTTCGTTCACCACGGCTCCATCTACAGCAGAACTGTGACAACAGCTGCCTGAATGTCTAGACTCAGGTCACATTTAAAAAGATCCGATCTGTATAGCACTTGGACCACATATTAAAGTGGGTGAAGGTGTGTGCTTTCACACCCTCAGCAAAGTTGCCAAGGGTTGTGCTGATGTGTCTGTTATCTTAAGCCCTCAGCAACTAGCATGCTGTTTGCGTGTGTGTGGTATGCGAGGGTGCATGTTTGTGATGCGTGTTATCATAGTCTCACATTGTTATGTCATGCATCTGTCTGCATAGTAGGGTTGGGTGATGTCTACAAAATTTCCATCGGACGATGTCTACATTGAAACATCGGCCCAACCCTACTGCATAGTATGTGTGTAAAGCTCCCCACAAGCTCAGTGTTATTTCCCCTCATGTAAAACTATCAGTGTCCGTGTGTACTTGTGTGTGAGCCTGTTTATCTGTGTGTGTGATTTTGCCTGCAACCTCAGAGTTGTCCCAATCCATCCAGCTGATAAATGCACCCAGTAACAGGGTGGAACAATGTTCTTTTCCAGTAAAACTCACCCAAGGTGTGTACGCCATAGAGTGTGTGTGTGTGTGCGTGCGTACGTGTGTTGGGGGTGAAGGTACATAATCGTGCAGTCAGTATTAGCGTCATGAAGGATCGAGAACCTCTTCCATCATGCTCTAAGTTTACACATACATACAAACCTAACATGCACACTTGTGTATACACTCTTGTGTATGTGTGATAAAGCCAGGGGAGATACATTATGACCCCCAATGTCCAACATACACACTCAATGTATGTTTGACCTGACAGTGTTTAAGGACATACACACACACACACACACACACACACACAGACACATACAATAATATCCTTTCCACACAAAAAAATCCCAACCACCACACACAAAAGATGGGGACAATGTGTATTACGTGTTCACCCCACCACCGCCACGACCACACACACTAGTGTTTGCATGTTACCTGATGCTGCTCATGCTGCCTGCCTCTGATCCCAGCTTGCATCTCTCGAGCTGGGTGGCGACAATCTGACGCTCAGCCTCAAGTTCCCTGGTCAGGCGTTCAAACTGAAGCTCCTGAAGAGATAGAGAAATAGTGTGTAAGACTGAGCAAGAAAGGGAGTAAGATTGAGATAGCTCT
>NC_060150.1:31649056-31696761 GCF_021292245.1 Micropterus dolomieu | reverse complement strand
AGAGCTCACGGTTCAGTGGATTTCAGGTGGAAGAAAGGGAATTTGTAAGCAGATGATTGTGAGGTAGAGAAGAAAGAGAGCCACATGTTTAATAATGGCTTTTTGAGGAGAGCTTTTCGTTCACCACGGCTCCATCTACAGCAGAACTGTGACAACAGCTGCCTGAATGTCTAGACTCAGGTCACATTTAAAAAGATCCGATCTGTATAGCACTTGGACCACATATTAAAGTGGGTGAAGGTGTGTGCTTTCACACCCTCAGCAAAGTTGCCAAGGGTTGTGCTGATGTGTCTGTTATCTTAAGCCCTCAGCAACTAGCATGCTGTTTGCGTGTGTGTGGTATGCGAGGGTGCATGTTTGTGATGCGTGTTATCATAGTCTCACATTGTTATGTCATGCATCTGTCTGCATAGTAGGGTTGGGTGATGTCTACAAAATTTCCATCGGACGATGTCTACATTGAAACATCGGCCCAACCCTACTGCATAGTATGTGTGTAAAGCTCCCCACAAGCTCAGTGTTATTTCCCCTCATGTAAAACTATCAGTGTCCGTGTGTACTTGTGTGTGAGCCTGTTTATCTGTGTGTGTGATTTTGCCTGCAACCTCAGAGTTGTCCCAATCCATCCAGCTGATAAATGCACCCAGTAACAGGGTGGAACAATGTTCTTTTCCAGTAAAACTCACCCAAGGTGTGTACGCCATAGAGTGTGTGTGTGTGTGCGTGCGTACGTGTGTTGGGGGTGAAGGTACATAATCGTGCAGTCAGTATTAGCGTCATGAAGGATCGAGAACCTCTTCCATCATGCTCTAAGTTTACACATACATACAAACCTAACATGCACACTTGTGTATACACTCTTGTGTATGTGTGATAAAGCCAGGGGAGATACATTATGACCCCCAATGTCCAACATACACACTCAATGTATGTTTGACCTGACAGTGTTTAAGGACATACACACACACACACACACACACACACACAGACACATACAATAATATCCTTTCCACACAAAAAAATCCCAACCACCACACACAAAAGATGGGGACAATGTGTATTACGTGTTCACCCCACCACCGCCACGACCACACACACTAGTGTTTGCATGTTACCTGATGCTGCTCATGCTGCCTGCCTCTGATCCCAGCTTGCATCTCTCGAGCTGGGTGGCGACAATCTGACGCTCAGCCTCAAGTTCCCTGGTCAGGCGTTCAAACTGAAGCTCCTGAAGAGATAGAGAAATAGTGTGTAAGACTGAGCAAGAAAGGGAGTAAGATTGAGATAGCTCTGGGGAACTCCTTGGTATGAAAGTTTGGAACTGCTTTTAAAGTGCATTTCTTTACTTCAGAGATATCAAAAACAAAATAAAACTGTTTTCTTTCCCTTCAAAATCAGTCATTAGCAGGAAAAGGGTGGGATATTATAGCAGTTAAACCATAAATATAATTTTTTTATGTACGATAGTAACCCTTTACAGTCACGCAATAGTCCCAGAACATTATTTCAAAGTGAATAATAAGTTGCTTTGGGACTGCAGCCTACTTGGGAGAAGTGAAGCATTGTCAGCCGCAGGTCATGGAAACAGCTTAGGGTGGGAAGAAAGCTATGCGACAATGAAGTGTGATCACTAAGATGAATGTGACTGACAGGTGAGAAAAGTGTTCTAAATGTGTGAGCAAAAAGTCCTTTAATCCGCTGTGTGGTGCGGGAGAGATGTCAGCTGGAGTAGTTGAAGCACTCCACCTGAAACTGGGTTACAAACTGTAAATCTGTCTAACGAAGATATTTGTGGAATTCCTTCATGAAATGTGTTTGTTGTTCCCAGAGGAGTTGTTTTCCTGTGTGGTTTGAAAAGTGAAACAACCTTAAAAAAGTAGATGCACAAAAAATAAAACAAAAGGGTATTTTTGTGTTTTTTTACAGGGTAGCTGGTAACAGAAGTCGCAGAAGAAATGATTACACATATACTGGTTGTATAGTCTATTTTATAATACAAGATATGTTGTAGGTAATGACATTTTAGGCATTTGTATATAAATATACTGTAGTGGTAATGCAGTAAAAATACTTCACTAGTGAACTAGATGTGAGGGGAAGAATAATACAGACTACAGACTACATTCAGTGTCTAATGTAACATGTATGCACTCAGTGTCTAATGTAACATGTATGCACCTCTAGGTGCAAACACTAACACTTCCCAGGTGCCCTGAGCTCCCAGTCCAGGTAGAGTCAGCTATGACCACTAGACTGAGCTAATCAGATAACGGCAGCAGTTAGCTGTAACTTCCGCAAAAAGTAACGCTATCTGTTCATCAGCAAACTCTGTAAATAACAGAGAGGTGAGGCAGAGCAGCTGGGGGACATGAAGAACTTTAAGACACCTAACAGTTACAATTATTTTTCCTTTGAAGACAGCGTAGGATGCAGGCAGCGAGGCAGCTGATATTCAATTAATTGGTTTGACAATTTTGTTAAGAAAAAAAGTATCTGAATTCAGCTTCTCAAATGTGAATATTTTTGGTTTCTTTACCCTTTTGGTTTATACTCTGTGTTGCCCTAAATGGTGTTATGTGTGGTTACAGTCAGGTTACACCCAAAACTCTGTTAGGAGCTGCTTGCTTAAAGCTGCATGGATGGTAGATTGTGGGAGAGATGTGAGTGCGTCACTCATAACCGAACACCGTTGGTGTGTGCGCTTATTCATTAGGTATTTAAGAGGCTTGCTGACAGTTCCATATCACTCATACAGCTTTGAGCCAGACAGATGAGATTTCAAACCAGAAATCAATTTGTGTATGCATGTGCATGCATGAGTATGTGTGTGTTGCATTGCAAGTTAATCACAACCACATGGAAGCAGATCAATAGTGCAGTGAACTCCACCCCAAAGAAGACATTGTGCATGTACGACTGAGTGCATGTGTGTGCGAGCCCCAGAGGGGTCGAGAGAGATGTGTGAGCGAGACGTAGAGAGAGTGTATGCTGGTTTGATTGGTTTTCTCAAAGCCATTTGAAGCTCTGAATGAGTTGATCCCCCAGTCGCTATCTCAAGTCTCCAACCTCAATCCCCTCTCCTCCCCAACACTACAGAGCACAATGCAATTCATCTCCCTCTCTCCCTTACCCCTTTTTCCTGCACGCTTACAGCAACCACTTACTCATAAATATGCACACTCTTTCTTTTCCCTCTTTTCCCGTCTTCCTCTCGAACACACATTTATGTTCTTGCTTGCTCCCACTCCTCTCTTCCTTTCTCTTGCTTACACACACACACACGTACACACATTCACTTAAGTGCCAAAAGCAAGCCCCCAACATATAAATCTGTAGTAGTAGTAGTAGTTCATTGATCTCACAGTAGGAGATTCCTTTATCTGTGAGGTATTAGCGCATGGAATATGAAAATGCACTAGTACACTGCTCATATGCTGTAAGTAAAACCTGCCATTACACCACTAGCCACAATCCCACTTTCTTCCCACTCCTCTCTTAATCTTCTCTCCATTCACTCGTTTCCTCTTTCCAGCAACTCCTCTCTAGATTTTCCTTGCTCAACCTGTGACAAGATAAATCTCATGCGGTACGTGTGAACAACAAAGTAGCAGGTTCAGCCACCCCTATGATGTGCAAAGCGTGGTGACGCTGGGAATTTGAGCAGGGTCTATTAAACCCTCTGGACCCGTAATTCTAAATTACAGCTCTGTTTTACAGTGAGGTGCCTTGCTTCAAAGCCCTGCTCTGCTCCCCACAGCAGACTGCTTTGTCACCTTGTTTGCCAGAGCTGCAACTGTTTTAAATTCTCAGGTATAAAAATGCAAATCCCTGCACCTAAAGTAGCATTATGCTAATTGATGATATATAATGCCTCAGAAAAGTATCTTAAATGCCTTTAAAGGTAGCATAGTAATGCTTGAATGCCAAAACAGATTGTATCAGGGTAAAATGTGTTAAATTATGCATATCCCTTTGTCACACTTTTATTCACTCACATCCCTCACCCTATGTACTAGTATGTTATTGGAGGATAGTAACTGGTATTTCTACCACATAATGAATTTAACTGACATTTTACATGCAGGTGTGCAATGCCATTAGCTGAAACCAAAAAGATAGTAAAGAGCACATTTGAACTAATGTAGGAGCTGGGGATGCCTCATTCATTGGTTTATGAACTCTGTGCTGCTCTTTTCTCTATAATTATGGATGCTCTAAAGCTCCTCTAGAGAGCTTTTTTTAGATACAAAAAACTTTGGTTTATGCGATTTGACCTACACCCCTCTATTTGTATTGTATTGTATGTACTGTACTGAACACCACTGTAACAGCAGTCACTTCAGATAGAAACAGCTGCCGTTCCACACTGCCAGAATAGTCAGCAACACTTGTTGCAAAACAATCACACTGTCATAATTACACCAATTAAGACATCTTAAAAAATGATTTGCAACTTCCCATCAGAAAGTCACTGTAATGTTTTTGAGAAGAACTTATTTTGTGGACTTTTAGCACAGCACACATCTGCCAGCTCAATAACATTTGACTCAGTAAAAGCTCATTCACTTACCAAAGTTGTGAAAATCATGAGGTGCAGTAAATTCAACCTGACACAAACATAAAGTGAACAGATGTAAAGTAAATTATCATAAACTGGTAATGTAAGGAAATATTTTAACAACATTGTGAGTATGTGGGGCATTTTCTGCAACAGAGTGAGTCCTTGTTTCAAGGTACTGACATAACGTAAATGTATCTGGAATGAAAAAAGAACCATATAGAAGTACAAACTCTTGGCATGCTTAGAGAGATGTAAATTATGGAATATATTATAACTAGACAGAAAGGTATGTCATATCTGGGCCACACAGCTGCTAAAAGCCTAAATGCTGAGACAACATCTTTAACATTATCCACTTAGAGAAGTGAATTTGGAGACAAGCAGTATTTTCCTGTCAAAAAATGTAGAATGTTAAAATGTTACCCCGCTATAAACTGTGTTCTGCTCATTCCATTAGTTGTAGCCTAGTTACCAAAGAACCTGTTTTGTATGTAGTATATTTTACCTTGAATTCTGCATGGACCACACAGTTCAACAGATCCAAAACAGACGAGTTGAGAGTTTCAGCTGGTACTCCTTTTGCTTGATCTGTGTTTTCTATCAAAATGCACAAGGTGTAGGATTCCACTATGTTGTGCATGTGTTGTGAGTGTGCGTCACTGCCTCCCACCCAGGAATGAATAGGAGACAGAAAGCAGCACCTGCCTCAGCCACAAAGGTCTCTATGGCAACTGTAGAACCCCATCCACCCCCACCCCCCGGCATTATAAATGAGGTCCTGGCTCCTCCCACACACAGTCCCTGCCCTTTCACGTACCTGCACTGCTCTCACAGAGGTGTATGAATGTGTTTGAGTCTTTGTCCAACAAAAAGCCGAGGGTCGGAGCTGAGGGCAAGCCACCAGTTTTCTCTTCTTTCTTCCTTGTAGACAGAAATAATGTGTATTGTTTAAAAATAAAGTAGTGGATGCTGACATTGATTTATGTCAGAGAATAACACTGCCAATCCCATCTAATACTATGTTACTGATCATTCACTAACATAGTGTAAGATGTAGGGATGCACCGAAATGAAAATTCTTGGCCGAAGCCGAAACCAAATATAATTTAAAAAATTGCAGAATACCGAATACCAAACACCAAACAAGTACATTCAAATTTTTCAATTTATTTTGCTTTTTTTACCATTGCATAAATTAAATAGTCAAAACGTGCTTTTTACTCAGTGTTTCCCACAGGATTTGGAGACTATGGTGGGTGGGTTCGAGGCCTAAGAGTGACCAGTAAAGTAAATTACATGTGTCCATTTACTTTTAATGTACACATGTAATATGTTTTATACTTTCTGTGAATATAATCCAATTAATCTTATTTCCAAACTATATAGACACCTTATTTTGAAAACCGGACAAAAAACGGACATGTGTATCTTCGAACTAAATTCATTGAATCCGAGCCAATTTGATAAATAATGTTGTATGTGGTTCTTGTATCGTGTAACATGAAGCCTTCAAGTAGGACTCTCATACTACAACACTTGTCTTTGTAAAGAGAGAAACTGACAGGATAATGTCGCTAACCTGCCTGTCAGCTCGCACTAGTCCGTTTCAGTTACCATAAAGGCTTGAATACGTGTGCACTCCAAATTTAGGTGCAGCTAGCTTAATCGCCTTCT
Source organism: Micropterus dolomieu (assembly GCF_021292245.1). Taxonomy (NCBI): domain Eukaryota; kingdom Metazoa; phylum Chordata; class Actinopteri; order Centrarchiformes; family Centrarchidae; genus Micropterus; species Micropterus dolomieu. Next base: position 31,690,526 of record NC_060150.1, on the reverse strand, counting down.
CACGAATGAGTGACAGAAACACTCAAAGCGGGTCAGACCGTTGCCTTTTCTAAGAAGTCAGCCGCAGGTGGAGTGGATGTGCTAGGAGACAATTCAGCAGAACAGTGTCTGCAAACGGTGATTTTTGCATCTTTCTCAGACACTTTAAAATGCTTCCACACTGCCGACATGTCAATGCAATTGTTCGGTAAAATTTATTCGTTTTTTGACTTATTAGGCCGAAAGTGCTTTTTTTGCTATTTTCAGCCAATTAATTTCGTTGGCCGAACATTCAATGCATCCCTAGTGAGATGCTGTATTTTTCCCTTTCTATACATATATATCATATAATATAAACTTTAATGAATCAACAGTGGCAGCAACCACACAAAGGCAGTGTGCTTCAAACATACTTCTTTCTGGTGACTGAAAAGTGACTACTTGGGTAATTAGCAAATGTTTACGGTATGATAACAACCAAATTTCATATTGTGTTATATCATGAAACCTGATATCGCTGCAACCCTACTTTATTTTCCTCCATTTTAATTTCACCACAGCATTAATTTCCATTATTTTCTAGAATGTTTCATTAGGTAATTACTGCTAATTAAACAGCTACACAGCAAGGGAAAAGGTGCAATTACAGCTCTGTGCACATTCAACTCTTGCATTCTGTATTATTACCAAGACACAGCTGCACTTGAAATTGAAAGTAGAGAAAAATTGAAGGAAATAATTCAGACAGTATAAGCATACATTGGCTTGCTAAGTCAATCCCTAATGCATACACAGTATTTAGTAATATATATATTCTATATGGGCACTTACTGTACAGATATGCAATTTGCACCTGTGTACGTGTGTGCATGTTCATGTGAAATTCTCCACTCTACTTCAATGTCCTTCAGCAAGGTACTAAACCCTAGCAGCTCTGGAGGCACAACAAAGGGATGATATCTGACCTCCCTATGGAGGAGGGCAAGTGAAAAGGTAACCCCCAATAGAGATAAAGAGAGCATCACATTATCCAATATTAAAGCCTCTGAGCAAACTTTACTTAAAAAAAACATAACCAAACTACACAGAATGAAGACAAGAAGCTACTTCTTTCAAAATCCCAAGTTAACTATTGCTATTGACAGCTTTTCACAAGGTGACATTCCACATCAGTGAACAGAATAAAATGGCACACAGTTCTTACTGCAAGACAGGAAATAATGTACACTATGACAAATTGTTGAGGAAATCATGACCAGGTAGACAGCCACAATACAGCCTAATAAAGTGCTCTTTGTCATTTTCATTTTGTCTATGGAAAGTATGTACTTCATATCTTGATCAATAGAGCATTACAGAGCATTTCACAAAGGTTATAAAACAAAACACAGGAAACATTTTACAATACACAGGCGATAAATATGGGAGGCTAACATAGTGAAGCAGAATTCATGATAACATAACAGAGGTCCATGGATCAGAGCTCTAAATGGGATAAATAGAAGCCATGGCCTCATTTTGTAAGTATAAGAACTAACAGCAGTATAGTTCTTTCTCCATTAAAGCTAAATTTTCCTGCTTGCCACCATAAAGACACTGTTTGCTGTCTGTGCATGATTGTCTGTGTGTCTAGAGATAAGGCCCAATCATTATAAAGTGGCCTATGGGCAGCTATTAACAGTGCTGTTTTTGGATGGGAGACAAAGGGCTATAAAACTAGAGATATGACCTTCTAGTTGAGAAGTAACTCTCTCTCACGCTTTCATTCTTTCGCTCCCCTTTCTCAATCAGAGTGGAATGAAGGAGTGGGGAACAGGAGTGTGAATGGGAGCTGGTAGAAAGGTCACTCTCCTCTCCTCTGTCACTCCCATGCATATTAAAATTACACACACATACATACTTACAGCTGTGGTTGATGAAGCCTAGGTATGGTTCGCATTTAGCTGGGATCCATTATTGCCCCTCACCCTCCCCGCTCTGCTTGTCTTGTCTGTCACTTTAATGAGTGTGAAAAGTCAACCACGAGTCAGGAGAGAGACAGCAGGGAGAGTGGGAGGGAGCAAGGACCGGAGGACAGGAAAAAGCGAGTGGAGGGAGAAAGCAAGGAAGAGAGACAGAGGAGACTGAGACCTCTCTGTTGATGAAAATCCCATGAGATGATGGCCGAGGGGGGATACCTGTTCCACTCCTTCTGCATGTGCATGTGTGTGCAAGAAAGAGAGAACAAGAAAAACAGAAAGAGATGAAAGGAAAACAGATTACCAGAATGGCCTGACCGTGTCAATTAGTTTTTTTCCCCTGAAACAATATAGGTATTGTGTGCCTGAATCTGAACACTAGGGTTTACTGTTACCTGCCGTCGGGCATGTGCGTTTATGTTCTTGTATCTCTATCTTCTAACAATCTAACAAACACCAGGTTGTAGACTTTTGAGTGAGGGATATTTTTTGTGTGAAGCCACTAGGGTTAAGTTTTGCTTTAAGGATAATTCCTGTTTATTGCAACTAGAATTGTATTTTCATAGGTTTGCCCATTGTTTCTATTTTTGTTTCGTTATTATAACACTGAATTTACTGCAATAATTGCTGAGATCTTGGAAAACAGCAACATCACCAAAAAATAGTCAAAATCCTATTTAGGGGTTGAAACAGGTTTACATGGCTTAATTTTCAAAAAACACCATATTTTTTGTCATACTGCGCATTGCTGCAGCTCCTCTTTTCACCCTGTGTTGAACGCTTTGTTTTAGCTATAGAGTGATACATCTTGTCTCTAAATGATCTTTGTTGAGAGTTGCACATGCGCCGCTCCTATTTAAGGACTACTAGCCAATCAGAAGCAGAGAAGGGCGGGTCATGAGAAGCCGGTAAACACGGCTTCGGTTCAGCTGTATATGTTGCCGACCAGCTTGGCTACATGGACTGGAGTTTCAGAGTGGAGAGTTATTAATCTGTAACAAATGTATCTTTCATCCATAAAGCTATAACTGTGCACTTTCTCTACATCACAGTAACAATTTTATGTCCATTGACTGCCTGGAGGGTAGCTAGTGTTTGGAAGGGAGAGGAGAGGTGTGCTGCAGCTCAGCGGTTTTCCACCAGGTTTTTGAGGGTGTGTCGGACTAGCCGCTTGGCGAGTGTTATGTGACGCACATTTATATGGACTACAAACAAGCTGTTTTCAGGCAGTTCAGAGCAGAGTTTTCTGTGGGAGATAGGAACTGCCTCTGGGCTGGACTTTGGGCTTTTTCACTTTGCAAACCTATTACATGAACAAAAAATATATAAACTCAATAAAGGAGAGGGAAAAAGCCAAAAAGCATAATACCACTTCTTTAAAAAAGAAAATGGTCGTACCCATAATGAACAAAGTACTGTAGGTCAACCAAGAGGACATGTTTAACAAGGGGTAGATCGATATGTTTTTTTCGGGGCCAATACCAACACTGATTAGTAATCAAGTAGACAGATAACAGATCTGATATAGATTTGCACAAAAAAAAAAATACATTGGTGTCAAAATTTAGAATAACACACAAACTCCGACACAAAACTTAGTTGAAATATGCATACTTTTAATTCATTAGCAGTTATAAAATAATAAGACTAAAGTTAATTGTCATGTTTAATCTTTAAAAAATGAAGCAAATAAATCAGAACATGGACATAGTGTGTCAGTAAGTATCAGTCCTTCCTCCCGTCCTCCTCCTACCTCTGCTGCTGCTGGTAGAGAGGAGTGACTGGTTGGTCTCAGCCTATAGCTGAGTTTACAAGGACTTTCAAAAGTTTTTTCTGAATGTATTTACAATAATATTTATAATTATATGAAAAAATAATAATTATTTGTGTTTTTGCTTTCAAGCTGATGCTGAATTAAGTGGAGATTATTATTATGTCTATAGCACATAGAAAACATATGGTATTGTATGGTATGGTATGGTATGATGCAAATTAGTGACAACCGTCATAAACCAGTGCTTGCAAAAGGTAGGTACGTATTGAATATGCACAAACTGGCAGTTAAGGAATACGCTATCTAGGCAGCAGTCTGAATGGAAGCGGTGTGATGCGAATTCACAACAATTAAGGCATTAAGGGGTGAAGGAACATGGCAAACTGAGCAAAAACAGTCTACTTACAATCAGCTTTTGTTTTAACTTGTTTATAACAATTCGCTATTAGCTGAGCTAGCACATCTTGCCTGTGAACCACCCCCCACCACAGCTGTGGAGATGAGAGACAGAGCAGATGAAAATATTGCTTTCTACGTGTTTATGCTTAGGTGTATTGATGAAGTATATTCAGTGTTGGTAGGCTATTACTCGTGACGTGTAACTAATCACATCAGTGCTGTGGACCCGTATTCTTATCGAGTTACAGGCTGTTACAGGCTTAACTGTTTGGGTAGTTATTTTACAGTTCACTTTTGTTCCCTCTTTCACGTAAGAAAACAAGATCCAAGTAATAAACAGGAATTATCTTTTAAAATAAGAGCTGATTTCAGATTATGTAATCAAGCACAGCGTTAGTTCAGGCAGGCAACAAAGTCAGTCACAGCTCGCAATCCCAGCACATCAGCTGACAGCTCAGCTTATTCCTCTCTTAGCATTCATTGGCAAATTTCATATAAGGCGCCTTATTTAAGCTGCTGTAGCCTGCCCTTGCTGCTTCCTCTGCAAATAGCTCATAACCCGCCATCATTCCAGCTCCGCCTTTCAGGCCGTATCTAATAGGGATGCACGATAATTATCAATCCGATAAAGTATAGGTCGATTGGGCATATTTTCATTATCGGAATCATATCGTGAAATGAATTTTGGCAGAAAATTTAGCTGATAAGAATCAAACAATGCTAACACGTAGTTCACACTACACGATTTTTAGCCCAATTTGCCGCTTGGCAAGCTCGTCGTTATGTGTGAACTACACAACAACGCATCAAAACAGCTCCCCTACACATTTCTGACACATCACCGACATCTGCCAGATATCTAGCATGCCAAATATCTGGAGGAGTCGGCCGACTCGACATCCACATCCAGCCAATGAGAGCAGGCAGCTACTTTTTCACCGCAAAACATGTTTCACTCCCATCCAGCACTCTCTGTAGCTCAGACAATCCCTGCTACCTGTGTGTGCTAATCCATCCTTTCACCAAGATTCTTTGTCTTTATAATTACGATTTTTATAATAACAAACAGCTGTTTTGTGTGCAGGTGATTTGCGCACTTCCTGTTTCACATTTCACGTGCGTTTTCTTGACAAAACGTGGTTTGGAGACCAGCGTCGGGTGACAGAGTCCTTGTCAGCTCGTGTAGTGTGTGACCTCCTGTCACCGATCAGTCACGTAGTGTGAATGCCACAACGACTTCAAGACTCCCGTCACAAGATGTGTAGTGTGAACGGCACGGCCATCAGCCGACACTGAAAGTCGTGTAGTCTGTACGAGCCGCTGCTGTTGTTGCGATCTGGGTGTCATGTTGCTGCATGTGCGTACAGCCACACGATGCAGTGCAGGCAGCTAGGGCCAAACAAACATGTTGTCAAGGTTCAGATGTTTTTCACTGTTTCAGAAGAAGACAGGTTTATTGCATATGGCATCAGTCCTTCCTCCTGTCCTACCTCCCTCTCTCTCTCTCTGCTGTGATTCACTGCAGTTAATAATGTGTCAATTTGAAGCTACATGGCAAACTAAGCAGAACAGTTTTCATTTAGCTATGTACATTTAGCTAATTGCCAAGCTAGCGTTAGCACTGTGATGTATTGATAAATCTGATCTGATCTGATTAATCATGTAATTTGGTATATGCCTCCTCTGTTCTGCCTCAGGCTTTCCATGTAGGCACGTGGAAGGGCAGGGAGATCCCAGAACAGAGCCATACCGCCATACATGACTACAATGGCGCAAATATCAGTTCTTTGATGAAAGTTGTCCTGACTGAACTTAAGTAGGGTTAATATTATGGGTGGGCATTTAAAGCAAAAATTCTATTCGATAGTCACTGGGAACTATTTGACCATTCTTCGAAGATGATGTAATGGTGGCGAAACGCTGTGGTGCCGTTCATACTGTAAATAGGAACTTTATTTCCTCTGCAGCAGTGAACACAATACACAAACTGAATGTGTCACACACACATTTTACCAGCAGTACAAACAAAGGAAAACATATTTTTTAAAACATTAGAAAATAGTGGCATAAACTATTAAGTTTTTTAAAATTTACCAAATATTCGAAGATTTGAAATTCGTGGTCTGTCTCTAGCTAATATTTGTCTTAGGTACATAAGAATGTCAGTGTGGGGTCCTCATATAGACAGAAAAACAAGAATGTGTGTGTGTGTTTGGGTGCATGCATTGATTGTGTTGCACTGTTGCATTGTGTTTGTGAGTGTCTCTGTGTGTCTGTGTGTAGACAGGAGATAACCATCTAGAAAATGGTAATGCTAGATAAAGAAATATTATACAGCTCGGACTGGCATCCACTTTGCTCACTTACACCTTTCTTCTTCCATAAGACATGATTCATTACTGTTACACACCAGGGATATTAGTCCTTCCTATTGTAGAGATGACGGGCTTTTTCTGTATCAGCCTGCTACTGACCTCACAAAACTAGATTCTACTAGACCAAATCCAAACACTGGGACACATCTCTAAGGATTGAATCCGTAGGATCTATATTCAAGCAATGATAATATTTTTAATAAAGCCCATGTTTTGTTGCCAAATACCACCAAATGAAGTCAATCACAGTGAAGCAGATAGACTTATAACGGCTTAATGTCACATCCTATCCCGAGAGGACACAAGGGCCTTTGTAAATACAACACACATCACATAATTTAAAAGAAAATATGCGTGAAGACTGAATTACCTACTTATTTCTGTCATTTTCACAGACAAGTTCATTGGCAGTAAGAGCAAACGTCTCACAGAGACAGAGAAGGTTGAGGCAAGATTGAATGATATTCACTCAGAACCACAAGTAAAGTGCAATTTATACTTCTGCGTCGAATCAATGGCGTAGCCTCTGCGTAGCCCCTTACCCTACGCTGTCACCTACGCAGCCTGACGTGCATCTCCTCAAAAATGTAACTACACATCGAGGCGACGCGGACAGTAAGCACTGTGATTGGCCAGCTGGGTAGCCTTGCAATGCCTCCGAGCCGACAGAAAGTGCCCCATGCTTTGAAGTAACTTTTACTAGTGGCCAAACCAGTGGCTGTAACACGGTGGATCAATATATTTGACTGTCACAACCCGAGCGAAATGACTCGTTTCGCTATCAGAATGTGATCCATTCGGCTGATAACATTTGAAATGGCTGCGTGATGGTTCGTTCGTTCTGCGAGCATAAATATTGTGTGGCTGCTTCCACACAATATTTAGTGTTGATATGTTATCACTTGTGACTTGTAACCAATCAGCTAGTACTGTGGGCGTGTCATTGTACTCACCACCCTGAGGGCTCGAGCAGACAGAGAGGCTTCTGCATCAGAGCCAAAGGAGAGCATTTTTTATTATTTAATTATATTGCCAAACTGTTTTTAAAATGATCAATGCAGATTATTGGAAAAATGCTGAATATCGGCACAGATAATAGGCCAATCCGATTATTGGTCAACCCCTACTCCACATCCAGCATCTTCACCTCCAAGATCGTCTGAGACCAGCCACCTGGACAGTTGCTGCAGCAATCGGTTTGAATAACCAAAGAATTTCTACACAAACTGTCAGGAACCGTCTCAGGGAAGCACATCTGAATGCTCGTTGTCCTCATCGCGGTCTCAACCTGACTGCTGTTCTTCGTCGTAACCGACTTAAGAGGGAAAATGCTCACATTCGATGGTGTCTGGCACTTTGGAGAGGTGTTCTCTTCACGGATGAATCCCGGTTTTCACTGGACGGGGCAGATGGCAGACAGCGTGTATGGCGTCGTGTGGGTCAAAGGTTTGCTGATGTCAACGTTGTGGATCGAGTGGCCCATGGTGGCGGTCATGGTATGGGCATTGTTGTGCCATTCATCCACAACCATCACCTCATGTTGCAGCATGATAATGCACGGCCCCATTTTGCAAGGATCTGTACACAATTCCTGGAAGCTGAAAACATCCCAGTTCTTGCATGGCCAGCATACTCATTGAGCATGTTTGGGAGGCTCTAGATCAGCGTATACGACAGCGTGTTCCAGGTCCTGCCAATATCCAGCAACGTCACACAGCCATTGAAGAGGAGTGGACCAACATTCCACAGGCCACAATCAACAACCTGATCAACTCTATGCGAAGGAGATGTGTTGCACTGCATGACGCAAATGGTGGTCACACCAGATATTGACTGGTTTCCAGACCCTCCCGGACCCCCACCCAATACAGTGAAACTGCACATTTTCGAGTGGTCTTTTATTGTGGCCAGTCTAAGGCACACCTGTAGCTGTCTGATCAGCATCTTGATATGCCACACCTGTGAGGTGGATGGATTATCTCGGCAAAGGAGAAGTGCTAACTAACACAGATTTTGACAGATTTGTGAACAATATTTGAGAGAAATAGGCCTTTTGTGTACATAGAGAAAGTCTTAGATCTTTCAGTTCAGCTCATGATGAATGGGGGCAAAAACAAAAGTGTTGCATTTATAATTTTTAGTTCAGTGTAGATCAAATCATAGAGGAAATCCCTGCAACTCCTGTTTTGGGGTGGATTTTTGCTTAATTAATTATTATTTATTTATTATTTGTTAAATTATGGTTTGGACAGCTTTGGAGCCAATTATTAAAATTTGAATTTTGTGACTCATTATACAGTCAGTGTGTTTTACTAAGGAGGCAGCTGACAGAAAGTTTTGACAAAAAATTGTTTCAGTCTCTACCTATTTGTAAGTGGCTTAACATAACAACAATTGTAGAATTGTTACATAATTGTATTCTTTGGCATTTATTTCAAAATATTTTTTATCTAAAAAACTATAAATTATGTATGAATGGGGTATATCTAGTGTATAATAAGAATGTCATCATTATTAATTAAATTTTAGGGTGTTAAAGTGTTGTAAAAGGAGAACTTGTGACCTTTGCTCAAAGTGATAGAAAACTTTACAACCACCTCACATGTTCTGCTCTGAGTTTGGAGTATTTTTAGTTCTACTCAAATTTTCAGTGTGAATCCTAGGAGTGATTCTGAGATGCTTGATAAATATGAGCCCAGGATTAAAATATCTCTGGTCCAGGCAAAGAGGAATTCAGGAAAACAGCTTCAAAGACAGCCAAATCAAAGAGCCACATCACTAAACAGTTGGAAATAAGCTATTCATGAGGCGGGGTCCAGGCTAACGGTGAAAAACACTGAAAATATTTGCCATGCTTTTATAAATAAAACCCCCAAACCCTGGTCATGTTACTATTGAACCACTAGTGACGACCAGAAGAAGCAGCTCTATCTGTTTGGATTTTGGATTCTAATGCTCCTTAAAAACTGCACAGACCTGAGACATGACTGCTAACAGCTGGGCCACAACAGTTTTATATGCATTATAAATATTCAACACACAAACAGCAATACTCTGACAGATCTCTCCCTCGTTAAATTATTTAATGGCTCAGTTGGCAAAATGAAATCATCTCTCTCCTAGTCTCCAATTTCGCCCTCTCCATCACTCTGTCGCAGTCTATCCTCCTTGTTCCAGTATTTCTGTCTACTTTTCATTGTGTGTGTGTGTGTGCGCGCTTACAAGTATATGTGTTAGTGAATTGTGGCTTGTGTGCTGCAAATAGGAAACCCTGAGCAGGCTGAAAATAGTGGTTTGGATTTTAAATAAACTAAATGAGATGCCATCCTGGTTAACATATACATGGAGACAAACACACAAAGATACAACACAGCCCTTCCAGTCCTAATTTTGGCCATATATTAGCATAGCTTTGGTCTGTCAAAGTTACGTAAAGCTAGAATGAAATGAAAGGGAATAGTGAAAATAAAGCAAAGAAGAAGGCATTTGGAGATAGAGGGATGGGCAAACAGTATTATTTTTTTATTTAGTCATTTTTTTCCCATTCATAATTTTGCTGAGGATAGCCATGTTTATGCCATGTTAAAGAACAGTAATGCACCCTTTAACTTTTTCATAACATATAATTGTCAAATCAAGGCATGTTAAAAGAACGACAGTGTATGTGTCTCCTTGTGTTTTCACATTTGTTTAGTATATGTCAGTTTTAATGTAGACAAAGGTGTCCTCTTTGCCGACCTTGTCTTTGCATAGAGTCAATACCTAGTACAGATACAGTATCAACACAACTTTCAACGTCAGCAGATTACTGTGCTGTTCAGACTACATGACTTGCTGTCTTGTAATCAGGAGTCTTGAAGTCGTTGTCGTGTTCACACTACATGACTGATCGGCAACAGGGGGTCACACACTACACGGGCTGACAACGACTCTGTCACCCAATGACTCTATCTGGTCTCCAAACCATGTTTTGTCATGAAAACATAGTTGGAGGTTAGTAAAATATGTTTTGTTATGAAAAAGTAGCTGCCTGCTCTGCTAGCCGCCTGCTCTCATTGGCTAGATGTGGAATCGCTGACAGCTCGAGATATTTAGCATGCTAGAAATCTGTGTGGCTTTGCGATGCGTAGGCGAGCCTCTTTGATGCATCATTGAGTAGTTCACACTAACGATCGAGTGCTGATTGGCGAGTGTCGATTGGTGAGCGGCAATCATTCGCTGATTTGCCCTAGATCACCCCCCAAATGTCCCCCAGGGTTAATTTGTGTAGTGTGAACTAGGCCTAAGTCGCCAAACATTGCAAGACTGTTTTGTTTCAACATCAAATAAATTTTTCTTGTCTTTGTTTACACTTTTTCAAAGTCTCCTATTTTCTCACATAAAACACATATATAAATGATCAGTCAAGGAGCAGAAAAGCACTTCTAATTGGCATTCTTCTAAAAAATAAATCACCTGAGCAACAGTTTGTTAATGTCATTTGGTTAAGCCTTTTTTGCCCAGCTCCTGAACTCCTGTGTGTGTTCATTGGTGCATGTTTGATTGAATGTGTGTGAACCTGTTGGTGAAGTTCTACAGTACAATGATTAACTCCTTTATAATTAACTGTCTACAGTAACCGTTTGTTTAGTTATGACATGTGGAACGCAAACTAATCTCTAACTCTCTATCTCTACACTATACAAGTACAGTGTAAAAGTTTAACTGTATTTAACTTGTGATAAATTGTCTAATTAGTGTGCATTGTATAAGGAAGGCTATTCACTACACAGTCCCCACTGTAAACACTCTCATCCTTGTTCTGTTTCTCTTGCTCTGTGTTTAATAGGCAATTCAATAATACCCACATAGACAATCAGACATGGACAAACACAATATTCTAGTCCCTTGATAAAACATCATGCACACATGCAATACTTCACAGCGATGGAACAAGCAGCAAACATCATTTGGTTTCTGCAGTACTAAAACTACAGTGCTTAATACAAAATAATAAGTCTCAATTTGCAGATGAGATGGGTTCTATAACTTTACTTGCCTACCATCAACGGAACCACTTTTACTATGGAGACTTCTTTCTGCTGGTGTCAGGATTGATACAGTGGTAATATACATTGATTAAAAAATGAAGAAACCGCTTCTTTCATTTCCGTGACATTTATTGAGACTGCATTTATTGGTATACTGAATAAATGTCACCAGGGAGAGGAGCACAAAGCATTTTCTTTTCTCTATGGTTAGCCTCACTATCTGATATACTGTAGGTGGAACACGATACCCAAAGTCAGAAATCAATGTGGTTGTTTTTGTTCTGTCAGGGTTTTTCTTTCCCAACTCAGGACCAGAAAAGACCATCACAAGTCTGAACCTGGAATATGGAAAATGTCTTCACAGTGACTACACTCACAGCTTCTACAGCACCAAGCCGTACAGCACAGAGATGACCGACTCCTGCACACCCTGTTTGAGATGCTAGATGATGAGCGCAAGTGAGAAGAGAGGAGAATGAATGGGGGGGAATGAAGGAGGAGAGGAGAAGAAAGATTTGTGATAAAGTGAGGAAGCTTGATTATGTGTTGGCTAGGGGAATCTGCTGGAATCTGCTGTGTTATAATGAACACAAAACTAGCATCCCTGTCACACCATAGGGACAGTATGCTCTGATGAGTTCTTACAAAATGATAGGGTAACCACTTAATGTGAAAGCTGCATTGATTTAAGTGTGTTTAAGAGTGAATCAATTAAATCTGTGTTAAATACTGTAGCTACTATTGATCCAATTGAGGCTGCTTCTTCTTTTCACTTTTCTTTCCTTTTTCAATTATTATGTTCACTGTGGGGTGAGTCCTTACTAGGGCTGAATGATTTTGGGGAAAAATTTAAATTAAAGTTTTGCTAAAGTTTATATTCACTGCCAGTCTATTTATGACTGAAGCCGCATCAGGTTGCACAGAGCAGATAAACCAGACAGGAAGTCAAGACACAGAACAGCATAGAGAATCCGGTTGATTTTCAAAATAAAACACCCTTTGCAGACTCCTGATCGTACATCAACAATAAACACAGTTAAAACAGACCAAAAAAAGACACAATTTAACTACATAGCCTACTTAACCACAGTAGAAGCACAAAAATCAAGGACAACTGAACAAATAAGCAAAATCTGAATATCTCAGCAAAATCACGGGCTAAATGCTCTTATTTTGAAATGCTCCATGTAGGATATGTAGCCCGCACAGAGCGACACACCCTGTGCCCGCTCTGATTGGTAAGTGGGACCGTAACAGGAGGCACGTGGCACTTATAATTTGAAGAAGATATGTTATTGTCACATACACATTGCGAAATTCGTTCTTTGCATCTAGCCGATCCCTCAAGGGAGCAGTGGGCAGCCACTACGCAGTGCCCAGGGACCAACTCTACTTTTAGTGAACTGATAGAGCATGTTTTTGATGGTGGGGGAAAACTTGGAGGAAACCCAAGCAGATACGGGGAGAACATGCAAACTCCACACAGAAAGGCTGGACTACCGGGGTTTGAACCCGCAAACTTCTTGCTGTGAGGCCACAGTGCTATTCACTGGACCACTGTGCCACCGAACTGTGAACAGATTTCTCATACAAGGATGACAATGGAATGAATTTGTAACTGCATGACTGTTTAAAATGGGTCAGATGCGCTGTATAATTAACCTACTTTTTTATCGCCGTCTTCACGATTAGCTAATCGCGTTCTTTCAAATCGTAATTTCAAACTGAAAACGATTATTCTTTCAGCCCTAGTCCCTACATTTTTTTTGGTTGGTTAATTTGATATTTTCAGCCATCTCTGAAGCCATTAGGTCATAGTGATGTAATGAGGTTTTACAGCTGTAAAACACAGATCTATAAATGAGGGTCTTTGTTTAAAATAAGATAATGTCTAATTAGTAGGGGTGTGGAAAATAATTGATTTTTAGATGCATCGCGATGCGGACTTGGACGATTATGAATCGATTAACAAATGTCAATAATCGATTATCTAGAGGTTAATTGATAACGTAATGTTGACGGAACGAAAAAGGCGGAACTTGGAAATGCGGAAGTGCAGCTCCGGACCGTCTGTGCAGTGCACGCAATGGAGACGTGTGGTTCTCCTGTTTAGCAGAGACAGGCAGCTATTGAGTAAGTGACTGCTGCTACTAATGTTTCACATGATCAATAAAGTCAATGCTCATGGTGCTCAATACAAGATTACAATAATCAACTTACAAGACAAAACACAAACATATTCCTACACTATACGAGACAAAAAAAAGGAACAGATATATTAACGTGGAGTGAATGTGGTTTGGCTGGAGCATTGTAAAGTGTGTAGTTCAACACGTATCTGACTCTATACTGATAACAGCAGCCTCATAAATAAAAATAGCAACAACAAAGGTCAATAATAACGCAGTAATAATGTAATAATTGCTATGCAATGTTAGCTACATTTATATGAAGTAACAACCTACTACTTTGGATTGTTACAAATACTTTGCTTTAAAAGTACCAAACAGTCAAACAGTGAGAAAAATACATCTGTATCCGGGTCTGGGTGGAGCAGTGGATAAGACACATGCCTTGTGAGAGACCTGGGTTCGATTCCCACTTGCGACATCCACCAATGTGTCCCTGAGCAAGACACTTATTCCCTAGTTGCTCCAGAGGTGTGTGACCTCTTACATATATAGTGATTGTAAGTCACTATTGGAAAAAAGTGTTGGCTAAATGAATGTAATGTCTCCAACACAACATATTTAATTTATGTGTAAGGGTGAATATGCAATGTAATGTAATGATAAAATCATATAAATGGCCAGTGATTAAATTTTACATGTAGGCAACTGTAATGAAAGGATGACTTACGTAAGGTCAAGACAAACTTGGAGGCTAGGAAATCAGGATTATTGCTTGAAAGGCTGTCAGTTTAAATTCCTAGACTACTTTAGAAAATCTATCAAACTCTATCATCTCTAGAATTTTAATCTGGCCTAATTAGGTCTAAAACAAAGGTTTTGGCTGTTGGCTCCATGACAGAGTAGAAGACAGCCCGATTGGGTTCACGCTCAGTGAGTATGGGTTTGGCTACAGACAAAATGTCACTTGGAAAATGTCACCGCCTAAATGCCATTGCAGCTCTATGTGCGCCCACTTGGATGTATGTGTGGGTGTGTGCATGCATGCTCACACATATCCTCATAGCACACCCGGTAAGCAGTTGTCTACAAGCCATCTATAAACTTGGGGTTGCTCAGTTGGCAGCATCATCTTGTCTGGCAATGTGGCAAAGTACTAATGGTTAAGTGTTTCCCAAATTCACTGATGAATCTGCAGCGCTGTGTATATTGGCAGAGAGACATAACATCTGGCTTCAATTGACATCTTGTTGAGCTCATGTACTGCACATTTTAAATAAGTACCCAGAAAGACGTATTCATTTGTTTTGATAAGAAAATTTTGTTGTAGCACATGCAAGCTAAATTAATTAGTTAATTATAAATAAGTCTTTTTAGTGCGAAAAATGGATACATTGCATTTGATATTCAAGAAACACAATTTATTCAGCCAGCTAGAGGTGGTGGTAGCCTAAAGATGAGAGAAATGGCTTGTGATCAGAAGGATGCAATTTTGAATTTCTCAGACCAGCTGGGAAATTCTGGGCAAGTAAAGTGAATGTGTAAACACTCTGCCTTCTCTCAACACTTACTGGCAGTGTGCCCTTGAGCAGGGCACTCTCTCTATTGGCTCCAGTGGAGCAGCTCAGTGATATAAAGTATAGCAGAAGACTGTGGCTGTACTGGGCAGCTGCCAGGTGAGACTGTGTGCAACTGCATGAATATGAAGTAGGGTGATGCTGAAAAAGAGCAAGCATGCTCAGCAAAACCCTTCCATGAACAGATAAAAAAAGAGAGAGAGACTTATTCACCCAGCAAGTGTCTTCCCTGCCTTTCTTGTCAGCTCTTTCCCCTCCTGTCCTCTATCTCCACCACATGATGTGACAGGGGACTCCAGAGAGGCCCCAAAGGTCATCCATCCGCTGGCAATCACAAACACTTGTTTTGATAGATTAGCCTGTGCAAGCACACGCAAACCATTGCATGCTCAAACAGACCAAGGCAGACATAGGCTACATATACAAAGGCGCAAGTGCTTGCTCCAACAACACACACGCACAAGAATGTATGCAAATAAACACAGTTCAAAGGAAGGAGAGCCAAAATTCAGCTGATATTATAAAAGCAACAAAGAGTCCAGTCTAACTCTAAGTGAAGTCTAAGTAGACAAGACAGGCAACGCTGCAGACAGAAGTGCAGCGACAGCCAATAAGCTTGAAGGCTTGTACATTCACTTCTCCCTTGTATAAAAGACAGCAGTTGACCACTTTCCTATTTAATGGATTTTAAGAGATAAAAAAGAGGAACAAAGTAAAGGGGTAGCAATAGTCAATGACAAGCCTTTTATCAGCACATAAAAGGAACAAAGAGACGTGTCCTTTTACACTGTATTCTTAAGGAGGTAGAGATGAAGAGTAAGAGCACCCCCCCCGCCACACATATTGAACGAGTACAAGCACCACCACTGGAACAGCGAATCTACCCTACACCACTGTGGTGTTTTTAGCTTTGAATAGGACACAAAGGGGGCAGGTCACTGACTACTGAATAGTGGATGGTGGCTTCAGGTATATGTGTGTCTATGTCTGCATGAGTGTGTCTGTGTGCGTTCCCCAGTCTGGCAAAATTGTTTGCAACTGAAAGTATGTATTTATTCTTCTGCAGTGTAAAGTGTGCATGCACGTGTGGACATGCATGCATGTGTACAATACGCGCGTGTGTGCAGGTACATGTGAGAATTTGAGTATGTGCGACTATGTGTGTATGACAGATACAGTATGTCCCTAAGCCTAAACCAGAGCGACAAGCATGACAACGATAAAATCGCAGACAGGCCCTTCGGCACAGTTTTCTGTGATGAGCAACGGGCTTAACAAGCTTCTCTGCCAGCTCCTTTCTTTATAGTTCATTCATACCGTTAAAATAAAAGATTCACAATTCCAACAAAGCCTGTGTGTGTGGCCCACTTAATGTGAAACGAATCAACGCAGACACAATACCACATGCAAACAGAGACATACAGCGTAATGTGAGGGAAAAAAGCGTAAACTGTGTGTGTGTGTATGTGTGTGTGCGTGTGGTGTGTGTGACAAAGAGAGAGAGAGAGAGAAACAGTAAGAAGCTGCAGTAAACTTGTCTTTTTTGGTGCCATTATTATTCATACTTCTTCTGTTAAACCCTCACTGCTTCCTCCTACCTTTCCCACTCCATGTGTAGATAACAGGATGAATACAAGTGCTAGTGATCATCATAGTAAAATGTCAAGTGCCCGTTTTCATTTCGAAGGTAGAGGCCATGTGAGAAGCGGCCGCTTCTGTGTCGACAAAAATGTCACTTATATCATGCTTTAATCTTCCCGAGGCTCCATGGACCATGTGATGTCATCTGGGCACTGAGCTCCATTTTGAATAAAGATAAAAATACTGTAACATTATCATTCAGAAATCAAATAATTTTTACGTGCTCTCTATTTCATTTTCCTCAAAGAATAACAACAATAAGGCGATTGTGTGACTATTCACCTCATGTAATTTCAAAAAAGTGTCTCTGAATTAAAAACACTATGAGTTACCAAGATAACCGTTTTAATTTGAACCTCACAGTGTTTCCCTGGCATAGTAAATATCAATACTACCATGAAATTTTTAATTTTAAAAAATTGAATGGGGAATAAGATGAAATGCTTGTTTTCAGTGAATCGGAAGATAGGATGATTCACCTCTATGAGAGGCGTTATTTTTCTGCCGGGACACAGCGCTGAACAGATTGCCATTTGCCACCATGTGAGCAGGCTCTCATAAATCTGTAAAAGGCTGCTGCTGCCCTCACATATCTCTAAATCAAACAAATTAAATATATCAAGAGATTTACTGTTGCTTTTAGACAAACTCAGATGAGCTTACTAGCAAGCAGTGACAGACATGTTTGGGCCCTTAAGAAACCCTGAGTACGCTGTGGGTGTGAGATTCTTCTTTTGATGATACTGTAATCTGTGTAAGAAAAGCCTTCATTTTGAATTATAACCACGATAAGGTGTTCAGACACATTATACATGACTCACAAATTTCCATGTAGATCTACACACAATTTGTCATAACAATTAATGTATTAATTACTAAGAAGATTAAATAATTCAAAAGACATAAGCACTGTAATTCTGGGTATCACAGCTCTAATATTCTATTATCTAAAAGGGGTTCTATTAATAAGGACATGAGCTTGCTCAGGATTTTTAAAAACACCTATGTACATCTGCATTGCAGGCTTCGGGCCGTATTGCTGCTAAATAGCAACTGCTGACTATAAGTCCTCTCCAGAGGTGCACTCAATTTGCTACTACTCCACATAGTTATGAACAACTGACATATGTGTATGAGTCGGTGCCTGTATGCAACAACTACCAAGTGCACCAAATACTTTAATATTATCAGTAGATTCTGAGTAGCAATTTAAATCCATACCGAATAAGTAATTCACAATGTTACTCATATAACAGACTTCAATAAACCTATCACGGTAACTTAACTCTTAGGCCTATGCTGCACAAGAGAATATGTCTGACAACGGTACACTGCGTCATTTTCTGACTGAATCTACCATCTGATTTGTCAATTAGGCCAAAGGTAACTAACGCATAGCTAATGCAAAATAAGCCTTGAGTAATCCACTAATTCATAATGGGTCTGAGGCCCTTTGTATAACTTTGCATTGCAAGGCAAAGGGAATCCTGGAGGGGTATGAGGAATTTACAGCACAGCTCATGGTGGAATGTGATTCAGTGAAAATGACAGATCAGGACCACTCGTCGCTAGACCTAGCTGTAAGCAGCACTATGTGTAAGTGTTAACACGTCTTTAACACACCTTGTGCTGCAAGGATCAAAGGAAGTCTTTTACCATCTATACACAGAGATGTGTTGACATACGGCATGTCCTTTTCAGGAACGCTCAGCTGCTTTTACAAGTACGATCACAGTGTCATCAAAATGTGTGTTGCTTTTACCTCAACTGCAGGACAATTTTACCTAAGACAATTTGAATGTTGAGAGGTATGCAGTAATTCCTGTTTTTCCTTCTATTTATGTTTATTTTCTCCTATGTTATCCTCTTGTGATGTAAACACTATGATCACAGTGTATAAGAGACTGCACTTGAAAAAATGGCATATGGGGTTAACACACAAACCGGTGCAGAGTCGCAAGGAAAGCCTTCTGTTCCTTGCACACATTCAGACAAAGACACACTTAGACAAACAACACAGCAGTGGTCAGATGAACACACCCACAAGGAATGCATTTTGCTATTTCAATATATAGTGCACATTTATACTACCGGTATACACACACACACAAATACATATATATATATATATATATATATAGAGTGCCACCTCTCTATATAGTACATTTGTTGACTAGATCTCCGGTCTTTGAGTGGATCATCTCATTTGTGGATTGTGTACACAAACAGAGATGTAATCTCTGAAGGCAAACAGAGAGCTGGTGACTCCACCACTAATTGGCAACACAGAGGCTGTCACTGAGTGGAAGAAGAAAAGTGTAGCCATGTCATCTCATTAGAAAGAGAGAGAGAGAGAGAGAGAGAGAGAAGGTGTGGGGGCAGAGAGGGGGGAGATATGCTAAAATGAAAGGAACACAATCACAAATGCATAAATGCATCTGCACATATGCACAGAAGTCGTGCATATAAATATAGAATTAGTCTGTAAATCAATGAGTGCATTTGCATGTGTTTGAGTCAATCAAAGTATGAAACATATGGCAATCACGATTGGCCTGTGTTCTTTTTCCCCAATGCTGTCTTCAATCCAAACCAGTGCACTATTCCACACACAAAACATTTTTATCTCCGACCTACCAATCGTCAGAGGTTAGCAAATGTAACAAAATATCACCTTAGATTGTCTCTGCACCTGCATGTTGGTCTTGTGAAGTAACAAATTCACAACAATAACTACAGTTCCAGTTTTGTGGAGACAAAAACAAATTAGAGATTGATAACCACCAGATTTTCACTGTGTGAATGTGATGGATGTAGAGATTCATATCAGATCAAATTCAATATTGCTAGTTGTAGGCAGGATATGTGGAAATTTCTTTGTGGACTCTAATATCTCTTTCATGGATTGATGAGTCATCACAGGTGGCAAACTACTGTAAGAAGTGAATTCCATACTGCCAGGTATCCAAGGTAATAAAATGTTTTAAATTATATTCATCCTGTGACAGCCAGCTCATGTTGCACAGTCTAAAAGCTATCTGTTGTAGTAGGGCTGTACAATTAATTGAATATTGGTCGCGATAACAATTGTAGCTTCCCACAATTAAACAAACACGAGCAACTGCGATATCACCATTTAAAATGTGTGCTCCACTCATGGAAAACTCCAAACTCCAACTTCCAAAACTTCCAGCCAAGGGGCCGATTTGGCTGCGCGCGCACCCTCCTGCTGCTATTGTCCAGAGTAGACAGCAAAATCCGCGAGTTTGCATGTTTCTGCCGGAGCTGGTCGCAGCCCTTCTAGTCAATGCTTGGGAGTCCATTAGACGCAGCACGTCCCAGAAGCGTGCCAGAACCAGCTCCCTGCTCCGCGAAGAATACACAAATTTATTTTTGACGGAACCTGTGTCAAGCTCCACAGAGCAGATCAAACTGGGCAAGAAGTCAGACACAGAACGGCATAGAGAATCCGGTCAATTTTCAAAATAAAACACCCTGTATCTACTCCTGATCATAAATCAACAAAAAACACAGTTAAAACAGACAGTGGACTTTCCAGGTAAAATTATATTTATATTTTGCTTCTAGGAGATGATGCACTTTAAGGACCAGTCCTATTTTGACGCAAAGATTTCTACATTAGCTGAAATTTAGAAACAGTGGCCCAGGACATAAAGTAATGTTAGCCACAGGATGAACCACAGGATATTCTGACAAGATCTAAATCACTAAATACATCCAAGAAAGTTTGATTTTGAGTGTAAGCCAGCCACCCACCACCCATCATGTCTCTACATTGTCTACTTCTGACTGCAATGTAAGTTTAAGATAAAATTTAAAGTTTTAATCGGTTTTAAAAAGTAAAGATAATTCCCACTTTGATAATAAAGAGAAGGATAACCTCGCTGGATTACCTTCAAGAGACCACTGGAGCAACTGTGGTTCTTTTTTGAGCCCAAACCACCAATTATTAGGTGTCTAGTTTATAAGGTTTGTAAGATAAAACTACAACTTAAGCTAAGGAAAACATACAGTATGTGCCCATATGTTCACACTGTCAGCTTGCAGTCCCCTGAGGCCCAATAAGTTAGTAGATTTGAGAAATGACATACAGAGGCCACCACTGAGTAGCTTGCTCAACTTTGCTACATTATCAGCCTGAGTGTGACTCCAGTGTATCCCTGCCCATAACTGATACATCTGTGCGCGTGTGAGCCTGAGAACAAGTGAGAGGAGGTTGTTAACTGTCAAATTTTCGTTCCTCTCTGCAATGCATCATTAGGTAGGAACATGGCTCCCGGCCCCCCTCTGAGCGAGATGAAGGCTAGGAGGGAATGACGGGAGGAAGGAAGGAGGACGACAGGAAGAGAATGATTAAAAAAGAGGAGAGTAGAGGGGTGGAAAAGCTGCAGTGGGTGACAGCAGGGGGGTTATGTACACAGGTGAGTTGCGAGAGAGCAAGGCAGTGTTACATAGACAGGTCGCTAGAAAGAGAGGGCGAGTAAACAAATGCAGCACTAGTGGAGAGACAGAAAAAAGATTGATACATGTAATTAATTCGTGATTTAAATCTTTTAATAATGTGATTTGTCTGCTTTCTGAAAAACACTTTTCAATCTGCACCACAAAGTTGAATAAAACTGAATAAACAGACAGCATTTTATTTTCCAAAGTCTGTGTGTGTGTGTGTGTGTGTGTGTGTGTGTGTGTGTGTTTGTGAGCACATTGCTGCTGTGAGGGGAAATTCTCATATTCTAAGCCACAATGTTTCACAAATAAACCCTGTTCTTAGCTACTATCCATTTTTCAGATTATCCAAAAGATTTTGAAAATGTTTCAGTGCTTTGTTTTAAATTACCCGTCGCTCAGAAGACCAAACACACTCTAAACCTCTGTGTATGTGTATGCATGTACATATACACGTGTGTATTCCTATGTACAGTATGTGTGTGAATGTGTGCATGCACAAACCTGCATGTGTGCGTGTGCATGTGCGTGTAGCATCTTTTTGTAATGCTGTCACCCACTGAGAGAGTTGTTCATGGGGAAGGTTACCCACAGTGCAGTGCTCTGTCAGTAATCATGGGGGGGTTGATGACTCACTGTCATGTCTTTGATGCACAGCATCACATTGCTTTTGTGTTTCTATTACTCAGAGAAGAAGTAAAGGGAGGGATAAACAAGGAGAGAGAAGAGAATAGAACAGAACAAAGAAGAACAGAACAGAAGAGCGCTATAAAAATGTTTTACATTTCACTACTCACCATCCACAACGAATTACGGTGTGATGAGGGGATTTCAGAGATAAAGAGAGAAAAAGATGGGGAAGAACTGAGGGAGAGAGTTGTTGATTGAAGGACAGACTATAAAGAATGTCTGCTTTAGATGCAGTTTGTCCCTTAGATTTGTCATCTGACACCATCCCTCAAACTCAGCACTTTTAGTGGAGAGGCACTGCCGAGTGCTTCCCCTAAAGAGCGCACATACACACACACCCACACATAGACGTGCACACACAAACACACAAATGCATTGGGTGTGGTAGCATGGTAGCATTTTCTCAATGTTGAAAAATAGTTTCAATTTGATCTGTTTTAGATAAGATATGGAATTGCTTTTGTATCAATGTATGAAACCCGATTTTCCTCTTCTGAAATTCTGTCAGTAGCAACCCATTTATTAAATCCAATTAAATGAAGCACAAAAACAGAGTCTTATCCCTTACA
The DNA here is from genome assembly GCF_021292245.1 of Micropterus dolomieu. NCBI lineage: Eukaryota > Metazoa > Chordata > Actinopteri > Centrarchiformes > Centrarchidae > Micropterus > Micropterus dolomieu. The sequence continues at coordinate 31,667,938 of NC_060150.1, read as the reverse complement.
TGGCCCATTGAGCTGACCATGATGCATGTTTCTAAAAGGTTTCCAATACTTGGTCAGAGAAGTACAGAAACAGGTCAAGTAGACCCAAACAAGACCTTGGTTGATGGTCAAACCAGAGCCAAGTTCAAGACACTATCTGCCTAGACAAAACATGGAGCATCAGCATGCACCCAGCAGCCTTTTCCCTCATTTTAGACATTAAATATTCCTCTTTATGAGAAAAAAACTCAATCATTAGAGCAAGACCAATAAACAAGTGGTGAATTCACAAACAGCTGGGGAACAGAGCCATCCAGAGATTACAAAGACGCACTGCTTAGGAAATTAACTTTAAGGCATACAGAAGGATAGGTAGAAATATGCCAACACAGAAACATAGAATGAAAAAAAAAATACATGTAAAAAAATGTAATATTAATTTATAAACTCTCCTTAAGGAAATCCAGTGAGCTTATGGTACCATCATCACATTGTCTGAACAAGCTGTCATCTAATAACTTTGTTTTATGACTTCTGGCTGTCAGTGATTATGGCATTATTGAACAAAGCTGTCAGAGCCTACATGAACATTGCAGTTTGAACACTTCCTCAACCGCCAACCTCTTGTGGGAAGGTGAGCCGCAAAACCACTTCATATACTTCACATGTTCTTTTGCAGTGTCTTTGCAGTCTAGTTTGTTCAAACAGTTCAGCCTGCTAGGAAAAGAAATATAATTTCATAAATCCTCTCTAAATTAAAACATGAAGGAGTCGGTATTGACGGAAGCGAGTTAATCCTGCTGTGAATAGGGACAGGAGTGGGCTTTGGAAAATATAAATAATATTTGCAGTATTAAGTCACAGTCCACTGTATACACCGCAAACTAACAGCATACACTATACACACCCGCATACATACACATGAATTAACACAGTGTGAAAGAAAATATATTGTGCTTTTTTATGAATGTAAGCATTTGCAGGCAGAGGCAAACCCACAGACAGAAATACTTGAGAAGACATTAGCACTGTATAGAAATAAGGTACAATACTGCATTTAAACACAGAGTACATATACATGTATATACACATATATATTAAATATAAAAAATAAACAAACAGATGCACACACACATGCACGCTACAAACTGAAATTGCAACGCGATCAGGTGATTTTTTTCACTTTACTCCTTTACTTATTCTTCTTTTAAAAATGTCATTTCCTAAAGCTCTATAAATTCAGCATAACATTCATGAGCCAATAAATGACCTTCAAGTGTACTGCAGCTCCATGAGAACAAAATACAGAAAACAAAAGGCAATGCAATAAATCAGTTTTATTCGGAGTGGATGGTTGAGTCTGGTGCTCTGCGCTGGGTTATTGCTTTGCCAGCCCATGCAGCTGATATATGGAATGGGTGGAGATAGTGTGAGTGAGGTCGTTGATGGGTTTATTGAAATGTCACTGTGAGTTGTGCGTCTGTAAACACTCTAGCCTGAAGAAGGCTATAAGATGACTCAGCTTAATTGTGTATATTTGTACGTACTATTTACCAATTTTGTGTGCATGTCAGACCTGGGTTAAACAGAATTTGCACATAATTCACAGTGATGGTTTTAAAAAAAATCTTATAAGGTATGATGACAGGAATACAACATATAGAAAAATGCAATGTGTGCCAAAGCAACTATTAGCTACAGCCTTGCACCATGGTCAACCACGGTGCTAGTGGTTTAAAATTAGGGCTGACACCTTCTCGTTGGTGGGTTGATTAGTTGGTTGATATGCTCCAACCAAATTCTCATTGGTCAGAAAATCGCTGGAGTTATCGCTGGAGAAATCCGAGATCCAAGCTCTCATTAGAGGGTAGGAGGGATTGATCCAGACCTGACTTTTATTTTTGAGTGATAGGTTATATTGTGTAAGAAATAGCATTGATTATGAATAAAACATAATAATAAAATACATTTTACTCAACAAATGTGTTTCTGTTATAATAATCATATGGTTTAACAGACTATAAGACTTAAGACAGGAAGTCAAAACACTCCAGTTTTTATAACTTTGAACTTGCCTAACGTGGAGCCTGATAGGCCTAACTTACTCGGCTCCAAATTAATTGACACCATGTCAAATAACCAGCACAAATCACTGCATTGGGCCCCAGCCTCAGACGACAGAAGAGCTGAGTGAATATTTTTGATGGCAATGTGTGTGTGCATTTTAGGACTGCTTTCTTAACGAGGGCCAGTAACAGCTCAAGCTCAATGATGGATCAATACCAGTTGTCCATGACTCGACTTTAAACTTGAAAGCTGTAAGTATGTTTTGTGTTCTTATACTAGGGTTTTTGTAGGTTATCTGTTGAACTTGGCGTTATATTGCATGGCTAATGTGGTTTGACGATGTTGGTAATCCTGTAATACTGAGGGTCAGTCAAGAGAAACTGTGTGAATGTTAAGCCTCATTTAAAGTCAATTAAATAACGAAAGCAGTAGGTTGGATGCCAGTAACTGCTTTTTCATGTTTCTGTTCATGGAACGCTGCAGCGCACTAGCATTACCTTTGTTGTTATACAGAACACGCAAGTGTGTGTTGCTGCAGTATGTACATTTACTTGATAGACATGCCCTCGAGATAATGATATAGCTACAAAAGGAAATGGTCAAACTGCAAGAATTGATTTGCTTGGCAAAGTTGTGTAACTTTGATTAGCGCCCAGCAGTTAATGCGTAGAGTGCACTGTGGCCGATTTAGTTCATCTAAAGATAACGTGCAGAACATTTTTTACATTTCTGAAGGTGGTATCAGAGGTGGAATCTCAATAATGTCACAGCACAAACTGAAGAAGAGGCCAAAGCAGGATAAATATATTGTTAGGTCTAAGAATACATTATAGCCTACATATACTGTAGATCTTTTGTCTCGTTAAAACCAACAGAACAGTAAGAAGCAGAGGAGATTGGTCTTGATGATCACCCCATATATTAAACATATAGTGATCCAAATATGCTTGAATGAGCAGATAATGTCACTTCTTTAAATGAATACACATGCCAGGAGATGTTAGTACTCATGTTGTCTGCAAGTTAATTTAGAGGACAATAATACCTGTGCAGCTAGGCTACAGCTATAGTAACTTGCTTTACAAAAATGTGTTTACCTTATTACTGTCTCTTGTCTGTGGTTTTGTTTACTAAAGTGATTAAAAAGTTGCATTCACTTAGCCTTGTCTGGGTACGTTTAAATGCACACAATAATGGCAGCACTGCAAATGTGAGAAAAGCAATTGTCTATTTAAGCTGTTAGACTCTCATAAACTCTGCTGCACCACTCCATCCACCTCAGCGTAATTCAGAGTCAAATACATAACCAAACTTTACAAAAATGGTACTGTGTTGGTATCTATACCTCAGCTGGCTTTGGATGAAAACACTGCTCTAAGAATGATTGGAAAATGCCATTCAATATCTGACTTGCATTTAAATGGATATATTCAGACTCATACTCATACTTCATACTCTGTTTCTTATATTCTATGTTAAATTACCATAACAGTTTGATAAAATGATATCCCTTGGTCACATTTTGAGATTAAAATCAGCCAATAGTATTTGGGTCAAGGGTCAAAGCCATAGTTTGCAGATCATAGATACAAGACGCCTGTTGACGAGCAAAAAGAGTTGGCTGATGTGATTACCCTTAACCCCACCCCCTCTCCTTTCCCACTATGCTCCTGATTTCAAGTTAGGTGGTGTTAGTTGCAAAGAGCAGCCTTTTAGGGCCTGTGTTATCTAATTGAGGGCTGGATAGAAAGCACTTTAGCTTTTAGCATTTTCTCCATAATGGGAGAGGACATGAGAGAAGACAATAAGGGCTGGAGACGCATGCGAGTGCAAGAAACATGTATGTGTGTGTGCATGTCTTTGCAAAAAGAGCAATTGGCCAGACAAAATTCATTCACATGCCTTTGTATTCATCTTGTGTCGTCTTCTGAAATACTTCCTGTGAGCCTGTATAGAGAGCCTAAGTTCCTCCCCTTCCGGTGGACCACCATGGGACCTTATTTCGGAAAAATATTGTACGGTAGTCAATGGCGAGGGACAACAATTATTTTGATCCTGTTTGAACTGTGCCCTGAATTAAACATATGATGTTTGTCAATTTAAAAGATACATTTTATAGTCAAGAAAGTCGCAGTTTGATGTAAAACTGTTCAGGTATAAGACTTGGAAAATACATAATTACAAAGACCACAAGCCCAAAAGTCGCGTATGTGACGTCGTAACTGTCTCTCTCAGTGACTGAAGCTAACGTTTCTGAAGCTAACGTCAAAAAACTTACATGAGAGGATGATGTGATAAAAGGACTGAGAGTCGTTGGATTAAACACATCAGGTGAGATATATTTCTGCGTGGAACACAGCTAAGTATTCCAGCTAGTAGTAACCAAGCAACGAACGTTAGTTAGCATTACTGCGCTAACATGTTGGTGACGTATATTGTGCGAGACAAGAGATGTAGTTCAGTTTTCACACAAAACGACATGTAACTTTACTGTTTTACGACAAACTGCGACTTTCTTGACTTGCAAAATTATATTTTAAATTGACCAACATCATATGTGTAATTCAAGGCTCAATTCTAACAGGATAAAAAGATAAGTTGTCTCTCGCCATTGACTACCGTACATATTTTTTCCGAAATAAGCTCCCATGAACCTGAAGCGGAAGTGAGTGACTTAGGCTCTCTATATCTTTTTGTCCTGATACCTTAAATTCTTTACTTGTCACTTCTTTTGACTTCTGTTATCCATCCATTCGCCGACACACCCATCCTTCCCAGCATCGGCCTGCATCCCTATGCAAATGCATGTCATACATGAGTACTTATCTGTCAGACACCATTACCAGCTCTGATTTACAGTATATCTCATTGCCACCTGCTGCCATGGTCTGTATTGAACAGCCCACCACCGCAGTCATCAAGGTACAGGTTGTCTTTAGATTTTGTGCCATCTGGAACTAGCTTGTGGAATGTGTATTTCTATGGCAAATACAAAAATAATCACATGTAATTGTTTTTTGGGTGGGTTTGTTTTTTGGCTTTATTTTCCTCTTTGGTTGCCATCATTTCCCCTTCTTTGCATTTTCCTTCTATCTCCCCTTCATTGGCTCTTTCATTTGTCATCCCTTCATATGCCATTCGCTCTTCTATCTCCTGTCTTCAGATATTTCTGTTACACTTCTTTCACCTTTCTATCCATCTTAAGTCCTGAGCTCCTTCCTCTGGCACTTCCTACTACCTTTCCTTCTGACCACCTTTATTCCCTTCTATCCATCCACTGATCTTTTCTTGATCTTCTTCTTTCTATTTCACACTTCTTTCAACCTTCCACTCAACTTATTTCCTTTGTTCTTGTTTTCCCTCAGAAACAGTAAATACATCCCTTTGGACTGTTTCCATATTGTTTCTTCTTCTGCTAAGCTACTACTGTTTTGTGAGGCCAATTATAGTATGATAAAAAATGCTAGAGTCCAGATGTCGCTTTACTGCAGCAGATGAGCTACAGTCCCTGGAAGGTTTTCATCCTAGAATTTGTGTTGGGGATTATCCATATGTAAACAATGGGGTAAGCCTTAGAGAGAGAGAGAGAGAGAGAGAGAGAGAGCGTGCGCATGTATACAGTATGTGGGTTAGTGCTTATAAGTGTGCATGTTAGCCAAAATTCCCAGGAGAGTGTATGAGCTATAAACCATAAAACAACTTCATCAGGGTGTAACAGGGAAGGAGAGGGAGGAAGATGACATGCAACATATTTCTTTTCTCTCACATTCAACACTGATGATTGAAAGACAGAGAGAAATGTCAACAAGCCCTTCTGGGAGATAGATATGTATTTCAGCTCTTGACTAACACACACTAGCAGATAGGGCAGAAAAAACTAAGCCCAAGCCACTAAGTTTGAAGCTCCCATCCTCCAGAAACAACTTGCTATGTTGTGGACTAAATGTAGAGTGACACATTGGGCTGTCTGCTGGCTTACCTTTGGCCAGTCGGGCCCATCAGGAAAACACTCATTCTGCACCTCCACCCCATCTCTCTGTCTCTTTTTCTGAGTCACACTCTGTCTTCTTCTCCAGTTTGCTCCGCCTCAGGTCCTCTCTCTCTCCTTCTTCGTCCATCTACCTTGACTGGTCATCTATCCTTACATCAGAGCTATCTCGACATGCTCTACAGTGTCCTTCTCTCAACTGCATCAAAGCATCATTCCCTATTCTATTCTATTCTCAACTCCTTTGTCTCTTTTTGTTATCTTTCACTTCTATTCTCCTAAGGACCTATGCTTTTGTCTCTGCGATTGTGTCCCTGTAATTATTACTACAGCACTCTCTGTGTATGTGCAATGATGTGGTTATAATAAAAAAAATGCTTTATGACCCTGTCTGTATTTATGGCATGTAACAGCATGGCTTTCCTGATTGTGTGTGACAGAACAGAGGCAGAGAGAAACTAACAACAATAGGAAAGGAAGGAAATGAGGAAGAGGAGACCAGAGGCAGTGGTGTGGGAGCAAAGGTGAGGAGATGCAGTGGGATGCAAATTGAGGAAAGGTGAGGAGGAGGCAAAGAGTGCTGACACTGAGCTCAGGTGTTTCAGTGCTGTTCTGGCATGCTCATTGGAAAAAGACTTCAGCTCTTTTTAGGATCAAGAGCATGTTTGTCAAGTAGTCACACAGCTAACAGTCCTGTACTCTGTACTGTTTTTTGTGCATCCAAATCTGTGTGTATACGTGTGTTTGCATGCATGTGCACATGTGGCCAGGGAATGTGTATGCTAATGATTGCTCTACTTCCTCAATGTGCCATAACTGGCTGTTTCAATGAGCAAATGTCAGCGGAAATCCTAGGTTAGAGTTAATTATCTTTGATCAGTGATAGCCCTCCAATTACAGATGCATCATCAGCGAAGTATGCCATTTGACTAAAAAGCTCCTTTATTCTGCATGATTTGCAGATGTAGTCCCACCTGTTAACCAGAACTATTTGACCTGAGAGCCAGCTGTGTGACAGCCGCAGTTCTAACAGCTTGTTGAAACCATAAGTCGTGAGCAGCACTAACGGCCAATTAACATACTCAGTGCTGCTTGTCCTAGCCAGGACCAGTTGTATGCATAGCACAGCTGTGGGAGGACACTTGTTGAAATCCAGCTTCTTGAAGACTCTATTAGAAGAAAATGACACATTGAATGGCACAAGAAATCTAAACACTAACAATGACTGGAGCGCATTATTCTCATTTTGTCCCGAGCCATGTGATTTGGTTCCTCAAACGGTCTCCTGCTCTCCCTGAATCCCTAATTTCTTTCAAATGTGATTTACAACAGTATGCCTATTCAGGGCTCTACAGTGCGACCATTTTGCTCGCATATGCCCCTAAAAATTGATACGTGTGAACCGGAAAAATGATTTACGAGCACAATGCGTGAGTAACTACCGTAACTACAACCTACAATAATCCCCCGACCCTGCCCGCCGCGCCGCTAATCGTTCAAAACACCCAGCCTTTATTAGCAGGCAGGACGCGACGTAAAGCTGGTGTCAGTCAAATGAGAATTGTTGAAACTCTGGTAGGAAAAAAGCCAGCTAGTCACCGGAACACCGAGAGAGTTCCCGGTGGGCGGGTCGCTTGGTGGCAACTTCAGCAGCTCATTACAAAAACAAAGACAGAGATGTCAGCAGCTGGAGTGGTGAGACAGAAGACAGAAGGGAGAAGATATAGAAGTTGTGGGTTTGGCTAGCTGGCTGTAGGCTATATCAGTTGCCTTTTGTTGAAATGTGTTCAACTTTTCATAAAATCGATCATCATCAAAAACTACACAAGCACCAATCACAGTAAAGTTTTTTGTGAATAGTGATCAGTATTTTAAAAGCTCAAAGTCAAATTTTCAAAACATCTGTTTCAATATAAAGCTTTAACAAAATATTAAGGCCGATGCCGAGGTGTACAGATACAAGGGTCTTCACTTCCATAGTCCTCCAATGGTTTCATACCATAGTTGAACACAAGGACAAGGAGCACACACGTAGTATAAATATGTGTATAATAAATAGTTTGTTAAACTCTGTTACACTCTTTGCTGTGCTCCTAAATTTCTTTGTGTGCTCCTAAATTTTTTCATTTAGGAGCATATGTGCTCCTTGGGAAAAAGGTTAGCGTAGAGCCCTACTAATGTATTGAGTCTACTGGCCTACTGGATTAAGGGAATGGCCCACTGTTAAGGATAGTTTGGTCTTTATCCATTAAAGCCAGGGGACACCCTCTGACAACAAAGCAACAAGTAGCACTTAGAAGATGTATCTTTGAATTTTGTCCCTGAAATATTCCACCCCACACTTCTACTCTTGGTTATTGAGATGGAAACAAAGGTATTGCCACAATACACGGTCACGCCTGTTTGAAATGGGTTGGCTTGGCCCAGAGCAGCAGAAGAGTGTGTTGTCTCCACTCCGTGCACCTCCTCTACAGTGATAGCTACTGAGTCTTATGTCTCACTGTCTCCCACAAAATGACAGGAAGAGATTTTCTTCTCGCTCTCTATCAGCGTCTCCTGACAGTCTAGCTCTCTCTCTTATTCTCTCTTTGCCTTGTCTACTTTCCTCTGAGGTTTACAGACCAAAGACTGCTGGCTCCATTTCTATGCTTCAAGTGATCTGCAGATCGAGTTTTAAATATTTAATGCCACGTTGACAGACCCGGGTCCACAGCCATCCAACTGGGAGGCAAAAGCAGGCTGGGGCAGGGTGAATGCCTCACCTTTCAGAGGCAAATTACAGATGCACATATCACATATACCCCTATCAAGAGGCAATAAATCTCCCCTGACAGGAAGACTGTGTTAGCCTTTACACCCCATATCGCAGTGGAGGTTAAGGGGCAAAGTTGGTCTGAGCAAGGATACCTGAGGGAGGGAGAGAAAAGCAACAGGGGAAGGTAAAATGACAGAAAAGCATTGTGGTAGGTAGAGTGAGCAGGAGAGAAAAAAAACAGACTGCCAAATGGAAACAAAAGGAGCCCAAAAAACATAACAGACTGAGACAGATGAAAGGAGAATGGGAAGAAGGAAGCGTGTGGGAAAGAAGAGACTAGAAAAGATGAGAAAGAGAAAGCGGTGGAGGATGGTTATGATTGCAGAGTCTGATAAGGTCATGGAAGCAAGTACAGAAAAGTCTCAGAAACTCATTCCACAGCATGGGGCAAAATCAAGCAAAATAAAACAGAAGAAATAGAAATAGGGTTAAGGGGGGGAAAGCAACAAAACTGACAGTTGACAGACAGGTTACTGGCAGTCCACTTAAGCAGACTTGTACCAGAGAGACATAAGGCAGATGGAGAGAAACGAGGGGAGGGATGAGATAGAAAGGGGTAGAACTGGGAGAGAAAGATAAAGGTAGAGAGGTTTAAAAAGTTGAAGATGGGGGTGGGAGGGTAAAGATACAAAATAGAACTTAAGAAGACAAATAGAGGGAATAGAGAGGGAAAACAGGGGCAATAAATGACAGAAAAGGAAACAAGAAGCATAAGGAACACTGGAGTGGAGTCTGGAGTGTGGAAGACAATTAAGGAATGAGAGGATGAAACAAATAGGTGTTTGGGGGGCAGGGAGGAACAGCCAGGAGAGGGTAAAAACTAAGAGTAAAAGAGTAAGGATGGAGCGATGAGAAGAGAAAAGAGAATCAGAGATACCCAAGAGGAGGGAAGAAAAGGGAAGTAGACAGAAAATGAAGAGAGAGAGACAGAAAAGCATTTTTTTAAGAATCTCTACTGACATTTACATTTAGGCCAGACTGGGTAGAGCTGCTACCATGGGCATATCCCACTGACAATATGACATTTCCACCCCACAAGTGGTAAGAAAGAAGAGGAAAAAATAGCAAATGAGGTTTCACCCCCTACCACGACTAACATATTCAAGAATGAGTCCAGAAACAGAGTTCAAAGGGACTTCCTGTATGATGACACGGCTTGTCAAAACTGAGTTGATCACTCACAGAAGATGAGAGTAGGACATGAATATGCATCTTTGGAAAATGCCCATCTTGTTAATCAATGTAATTTATAAGAATCAGAGTCACTTAATTTGCCAAGTTGAATAAATGTATAGGGATACTTGATAGCCGTGGTATTAAAGTTGTTGAAACAAGTTAATTTGAATTCCATATCTTCTGCCATCGTTGGATTTTAAGACTGAATGTAATTTTAAAAATACTGTATACTAACAGAAATAACAGACATCCAGAACCCAGTATCCTCAAGACGTTAATGGGAAAATGATATCAAATCATATTAATCAAATTTCATTCGCCTGCCCGCTTCCGGGCTACTGGCAATGATGGATTTAAGCACAAAGTAATGATGGGCACATTTAGCAAAGACAATTTCTATGGCAACCACAAATTACTTCACCATAAACAGCAACAACAACAACGACAGTGACGAACGCAAGCAAGCTCATTAGAGATGGTTAGATGCACATCTCTAACTGCCGCAAAACACTATGGGCAGGGGGGGGTGAGGAGGGTGAAGGGGTATGATGCATTTGCAACAACAAAACCTCATTTATTCCATGCAGACAGAAAGCAATGAGAGAATGAAACACAGGAATGAATGATGGGTGGAGATGCAATGGAGCAATAAGGGAAGAAAAGAAGAAAGAGTGAGAAAACAACAGGAAAGACTGAGAGAAAGAGAGATGGAGTGATCTGCCTTATTTCCGAGACAACTCCAATGACAGGGCTATTCTTCATTAGCCAGTCTCTTTACAGTGTATATGTCAACCCTGGCGGCCAGACAACTGCAGAGGAGTGTGATCATAATTTATCTATTTAGAATGCCGAGGGGAGAAGGCTACGGCGGCGTGCAAAGCTGTTAGCTGAGCTTTCCTGCTGCGCTGTGCAGTGTAGTGCGGTGACATATTACACTGAATGAGACTATGGAGATAACTGAAGTCAAAAATAAACTTCGCAGAACAGCATATGGAGATGTAATGTTGCATATAGTAGGCACAAAGCCATGCATCATATGCTGGGGACATAATTCTATATAATATGCCAGCAATATGGGCATGTGTATGTCTCATAAAAACAACTCTGCTGGTGCAAGAGATATAGTCCTGCTGTGAATATAACTCCCTTCAACTACTGTATGTCTGCCTTTTTTTAAACAACAACCAAAATGATAGACCATTAATGTAGGGGACAGCAAGATTAAAAATAAGGTGATAAACTGGAGAAGTGCAACTCTCAAATATGAACTGGCTAAACAAGGCTGATAAAAGTTAGCTCTTAAATGTTAACTTTTTAAGAATAAATTCATGAATTAAAATCACATTCATAAAACCACTCTCACAGTGTTTGCCAGAGCAGATTGCAACAATTTTTGTAGCATGTTGTGCAGCATTATCTGACTGGACAGTGCACTAAGAGCAGGTTCTCCTTAAGGCTGTGGGGCAAAATATTTCTTTACACAGTAGTGTTATAGGACTGAATATGGGCAGTCAAGAAAATTTGACTGCGGATCCACAGGCAGAACCATACACTCCCTCAAGGGTTTCCGCTACTGTACATTCTGTCAGCTCAAAGCCAGCACGGTAGTCGACAAAAGGTTGGCAGACAGCCAACACAGCAAACAGGTTTGACAGGAGAAAGCAAATGAGTAACACTCTACGCTCCCACAACAATTATCACTGAAGTGCCCTTAAGCAAGGCACTTGACCCTAATCAACCTCAGCAGAGCTGCTCAGTGTACAGCAGTAGAGGACTGTAGAGGTCCCAGGTGTGACTCTGTGTCCCAATTCAGAGGCTGGATTCTCTGAAGGACAAGGCCAACAAACGTGGTCCTTTATAGGACCTAAAATCCAGGCTGAACTGGTGCCTCCTTGCTTAATAATGATCTGGTCTGTCCTCATAGATAGCAAAACTAACATTCAGGCTAGGGCTGGGCGATATGGACCAAAAAGTCATATCCCAGTACTGTTAGGCTGACTACCGGTATAAAATATGCACACTCAGAGATCTAACGTACCTCTGCTGCAAATACGTCAGCGTGTCCCGCTTCTTTCAATCTCTCCCTTTCCCTGTAAGTGTAACGCTGGGAAAGTGGTGAAAAACTAATGACACCTGGGATTACAATATGATTTATAATGTTTCATTTAAACAGGTGATGGATGACAAATAGCGTACTAGTATAAGGTTCATGGTAAATATGGTCATATAACTTCCATTTCTCTGGAATGCCGTGTGATTCATAAGATGTCCAGGGTGTTAATCAGAACAGTGGCTTTTATGACTCGCTGTCATTATTCACACCCTGCAGTGGCTTTTAAATTAATTAATTGATCATGTTAAATATTTACCAGTTACTGATAATCTCACTAGGGCTGCAGCTAACGATGATTTTAGTACTCAAAGCTTCTATAGATTATTTCAACGAATCATCAATGCGTCGTTTAAGAAGTACTTTTGCTTGGCGGCGGTGCCCACCCCTCCCCCCAAGGTAAGAGGATCATGATGATAGATATTTATTAGTCCTTTTGGAAATTCATAGTGTGTCATACAGCAAACATCAGAACAACAACATCAACACACCAACAACCAGACAAGTGCTTTACCAACACAAATATCACCCAAGTGTTATACAAGTTATACTAACGTGCAGCTCCCCGACACCCAGTTTACTCATGACTATGACCTTACAACCCAAACTCACGGCCCAACCAGGAAAACAACAAATGCACGTGGGTACATTTTCAGCTGAGGACTGTGGCTTACTTTGGCTAGCCTTCAACTCAACAATCTATCATGAATTCAGTTAATTGCTAAAGTTGCTGTTAATGTTACCTTGTCTGTGGTCCACTGGCAGAACACCGGGTGCTTTCTGATCAGGTGCTGTCGCGCTGTTGGTAGGCTACATAAGTTTCGTTTTACAGTGGACGGACTGTGACATTACAGAGTTGTTGTTTTCTTTTAGCTTGAAATAATCCCATACTTTGGACACTTTCTTCTTCGTCCCTCACTATTTCTCACTCTTCCTCCACTTTGCAAACAGCGCCATCATAATCACGTCGTGTTCACACAGCGTAAGCGTGATGTGCAACAGCAATAAATGTCCGTGCGACACAGTATGCTATATAATTATATGGATTAAACAAAGCCTTGATGCAAAGAATTTGCGTCGATGCAATTTAGTAATCGATTTAATCGATGAATTATTTCAGCCCTAAATATGACACAGTTCCATTATATTTCCAAACTGTACAAGTTGGAAATTGACTGATGCGCCAAGGAATTATAGGATACACCCAACTGAAAATCAGAATCAGAATCAGAAGAAGCTTTATTGCCAAGTAGTGTTTTACACATACGAGGAATTTGCTGTGGTGATAAGGTGCTACACGTAGACAATCATAGAGTCGACATAAATAAATGTAGAAATATATAAATATGGAATAGAAGAACAACGTTGCTGATATATACATGTGCATTATTCTGGGTCTGTGCCGTGCCGAAGTAACGCAGCGGAAGAGAATATTGTGTACATATAAATATATAAACTGACAACATAAAAATATACAACAACAAAGATCAAAAATCAACAACAAATATGTGCAACATGCCAGGTCTGTGCACGACACGAGATGAAACAGTATTTACATGTGCAGAGACATTTGTATCATTTGCAAGGGGGGAGTGTCAGTGGGGGACCCGGGCCTTGTTGATGAGGCTAGTTGCAGACGGGAAGAAGCTGTTTTTGTGGTGAGAGGTTTTGGTCCTGATGGACCGCAGCCTCCTGCCAGAGGGGAGAGTTTGAAACAGTTTGTGTCCGGGGTGGGAGGAGTCAGCTGCAATCTTTCCTGCACGCCTCAGAGCCCTCGAGGAGTACAGGTCCAGAAGAGAAGGAAGATTGCAGCCAATCACCTTCTCTGCAGAGTGAACAATGCGCTGCAGGCTGCCCTTGTCCCTGGCAGTGGCAGCAGAGTACCAGATGGTGATGGAGGAGGTGAGGATGGACTCAGTGATGGCGGTGTAGAAGTGCACCATCATTGTCGTTGGCAGACTGAACTTCTTCAGCTGCCGCAGGAAGTACATCCTCTGCTGGGCCTTCTTGATAATGGAGGTGATCCAGTGATGATGATGGAGGTGATCCAGTTCCCACTTGAGGTCCTGGGAGATGATGGTGCCCAGGAAGTGGAAGGAGTCCACAGTAGTGACTGGGGAGTCACACAGGATGATGGAGGAGGGTGAGGCTGGGCTCTTCCTGAAGTCCACGACCATCTCTACTGTCTTCAGAGCGTTGAGCTCCAGACTGTTCTGGCTGCACCAGGTCACCAGATGGTCGATCTCCCACCTGTAGGCAGACTCATCCCCACCAGAGATGAGTCCAATGAGGGTGGTGTCGTCCGCAAACTTCAGGAGCTTGACAGACTGGTGACTGGAGGTGCAGCTGTTGGTGTACAGGGAGAAAAGAAGGGGGGAAAGAACGCAGCCTTGAGGGGATCCAGTCCTGGAATCAGAGACATGTTTTCCCATGCTTCCTGTCCGTCAGGAAGTCAGTGATCCACCTGCAGGTGGAGTCAGGCATGCTCAGCTTTGAAGGATCCAGCACCTGAATTGGAAAACAGTAACTGTGTTGTGGAGCACTGCTCAAAAGAGCATGCACAATCAGCAAGCATTCCGTGGATAAGCAAGGTTAAAAAAATGCCAGTGAACTGATAAATACTTGGGCATTTTCAGTTCTTTACCTCCCCAGCTCTTTAACAGCACTTTCCATCACAGAGTAATCTTTCCATTTTCTCATTTTCAGATCGATAGGGACTCAGGGAGAATGAAAGGCCTATTTCCTCTCAAATAGGGATAAAGCTTAACCACATGGGGCCGTCTCATGTTTTCTAATCATGTCAGCCAGACTACAGAACCAGATGAAGTGGCACGAAGTGTAAAGAACAAGTCAGTCTTTGAATTGTAGTACACAGACTAAAGTTAAAATGATTCCAGTCTGCTAAAAAAGAAGAGCCATGGTTGTTTAATGGATATAAATAACACTGTTTCGTTAGCACAGTGCAAATTTAAAAGCAGTGTGAGAGACAGTCAACAGAGAGAGCAGCTTCAGAGAAGTAGTAACCCACACAAACTGATGAAAACAATGGAGCTTGAAAAGTGAAAGAAGTATGGAGCCTGTATGGAAAAGGTACCCTTCAAATACCCACTCAACAGCATCTGCTGTGTCTGCGGTGGTTTTGTGTAATGGGGAGAGGACGATGGAGCAACTGAAGGACTTAGCAACAATGTTTCTCCACTTCTATCCAACAGATACATCTCCCCCGGTGTCTGACCCCAACACTTAGCTTTGCCAGTAAACAAAGGGCCCTGACAGACACGTTCAATTAATCGATGCTTTCTCACACATCACCGTGCAGTTTTTCAAACCTCACTCATAGCCCCAGGGTGCTAGCTCTCTCCAACATTACCACAGCGCACGACTATACCGTTTTAGACCTGCTGAGACCCAGAGAGTACCTCACACCATAGACAGGCAGAGTAATAACAAAGGATAAATGAAGATTGACGTAGTGAAACAGATTGTAAGTCAATATTACACTATTTACTACATTATCTCAGGTTTTACAGTATCATCCTGGAAACATCTTGTTTATTGCCTCATGCTGGCAGCTATCCAACAGATCATTATTGCTCAAGGAATGAGAGTTAAAAAGGCTACCTGCAAAATGTATTAAAGATACAGTGCTACCTGTAGCTATTCAATTCATTCATTTATATTATTAGCATTCAGGATGCACATTAGCCCTTTGGCTATTGCAATATTAGCATTCAAGATATTGCTAACAAGTTCATTAGCATGCAGGCAAACGCAAGCTTGAGCTAGATTTGAGGCTCAGGTAGCATTAGCATGCAGATGGTTGTGGCAACTTTGTGGTGGGGATAGAGGAGCGTGCAGGCAAGTGATTAGCAGGAAGAGCTCTTACTTCACACGCAGGATCAGGATTGGGCTCTGTCACAACGTTAAAGGCAAATGAAACAGAACTCTGGTGAGAGAGAATGAATAAGGGGCAGGAGGAGCAGAGTATTGTGGTCCTTACAGCGAAGCCACAATCACACAGTTATAATGGAGGTCCCACAGTCCTACTCACACTAAATTCATGCAAAGATGCACAAATACACTCCTGATTTTGTTTCACGCAGTTACAGGCATATGGACGCACAGTTTACTTCAATTATGTAAAAAGTAATCACAGATACACACAAACACACACAACCACACACACACACTCAGGGGGTTGCAGTACTTTGGCAGCAAACATCCTGTTTACAAGTGGATAATCCAAGGTCCCTGTGATTAAAACAGCTCCAAAGCACTCCTGACACTCCATTACCCAGCATGCCCTGGGTGAGGCAGGATTGTACATATTGATTTCACGCCTCATTAGACTTCCTGTCTAACAATGTCATTGTTCTTCCCTGGTTCTACAGGTTTCTGCATCATTCAGAAATCACCAGGTATAACTCTGGGAGGGACAGTGGACACATAACAAATGAACACTAATACTGATTATGGGCTTGTTGGAACATCATGGGCAGCACCGTAACATAAACATGTGAGGCCCCCCTGCAGCTAACCCTGAGTGGGCCTCTTTCCTGAGGAACAGAGCAGGCAAATTTTAACATCTTTCACAGTGAGGACACTTATCATTTCAAACCCACCACATGATTTAACGTACCACTTTAGCACCCTTGGAATTGGATTACATACTGTTTGGACTTTGGGTGGCCCCTGCCTCGCAAGGGCTTTTGGGGTATACTTTACAGGCCAGGTCATGGGGGAAACCTTGGTAGACTCTGGACTTTTTATCTAGTTTTCAGTTGGTTGTAGTTGATATACAAAAACTGTAGCTCCAGAGCATAATCTTTCAGTCAGTACTACTAATAAAGTTATTTTACTTTACTTGCCTTTGGTCTTCAGTCAGTCAGACTTGAGTGATCATACACTAGTAAAACAACAATAACAACTGAAAGGGCTAGGTGTATCAGAGTAACAAAATTCTTTTCTATCTCATTGTTTTCACACTATTCATGATTTCTACATCCTAACAGCTCATTTATTAAAATAAATGGAAAAAATCAGTGTTGTGGAGCGGTGTCACTGTACCTGGCAAGAAGTACATTTTCAAATGTTGAAAGCAGTTTCATTTTTAGATGAGGGAGGACGCTTAATTTAGAATATGAAAAAGTTGGGTTTTATGGTACATTGGCAGCAGACAGTTTACAACAACCACCACAATGACAATGGTGCATGCAGTGGAAGAAAGGTTGACTGCAGCTGTTATTCTGTTCATATAGTAAGGAATCAATACTAAGTACATTCAATGACTTAAGGGAGTTCCCACCAGGTGTGCAAGAGCTGTGCCTAAGTCCTGACTGCTGACAGAGGCAGCACCTGCAGCTGGCCATTACAGAAGATAGCATATCCTGCAACTGGCTTTTTTAAATTATCTGCACAAACTGCAGTTGAGAGAGCACTACTTCTAGAAAGCTGTAAATTGTAAGCACACCCTTATTCTTCAGCAGCTTTGATGGAAAAGTTTTCACTTGGTGGTTGTTTTCCCTGACAGTTGTTGTTTTTTGGTGAGCTTCCCAGCAGTCTTAGAGTGTTTATATTGGATCATTTATCCACTGAGAGTGTACAAACAGCATTGTACTGTGATTCCACTTTCACTGATTGACCTTCAAACGGTAATTGGCAAGTCTGGTTTGGTAGTTGTCTCAGAATGCTGGGTATTGGATGGCTGCCACCAAAACTCAGCTCTCTCTCTTTTCACTCTCTCATGCACTCTGTTCTTTTTCTTTCCCTCCTTCTCATTAATTTTTTTAACCAATACCATTCTCAAAATTTCTGCATCTTCTACATGTACTCTCTGTCCATTCCATCCTCGTTCATCCCACATCTTCGTACTTTTTCTCACTCCACCCCCTTCTCTCTCTCACTCATACACATACTCTGCACAATTTTCATGTTTCATTTCTTTCTCATACTCTCTCTTCCTGCTCACTCTCTCTTTGGCCCAAAGCATGGCAGCTGCAGTAGTATGTAGCTTGCCAGCTGCCAGTTATAATGATGGTGACAGTACAGTGGGGGTGCTGGCTGGGAGATGTTGACTAAATGGAACACTGCAGTACCACTGGCAGACACAAACTCATGCACGCACACACTCAAATGAACACACGCACACAACAACAGTGCCAAAGAGCACAACAGCCTTCGGGCCAACTAATAACCCTTCCCCAGCCACAGCCAAGGTGACGCAGCTGAACACCACCCTTTCTGCCCCAGTCTCCCACAGATGCTCTCTCAGTGAGTAGATGGCAAAGGGATACCACTACCATGACATTCCTCCTACTCAAGCTTGCATAGAATTTCTTAAAAGTCACCTTGGCAGCTTTAAGCTTCAGCTAAAAGCCACAACTCATCATCAGGACGCAGGACACTAACATTAAAACTGCACCTGATATTTGTGAGAGAATTAGGTGTTCTGAAGGCTGTAGAAACACACTTTAAGACTGGATAGCACACACAGCAATGCTCTCTGCTGGAAAACTGCTTCACTGCAGTAAGGCAGCCTTGGCTTCACAGCGTTATCTGTGTCAGTGTGTGCACGCATGTGTGTGTAGAAAGCATCTGTGTCTCCCATCTTTTCCTTTTCCCGCTGAGTGTGTTTACTGGAAGAGCTGGGTGATATCTTCCCCACCTACCAGAAAACCGTCTCTTAGATTACAGTGTACTTATCCACATGCCTCACACACCTTTACACCCCCCCCCCCCCCCCCCCCC
>NC_060150.1:31634448-31649036 GCF_021292245.1 Micropterus dolomieu | reverse complement strand
TTCCCCCCCCCCCCCCCCACACACACACACA
This sequence comes from Micropterus dolomieu, assembly GCF_021292245.1. Lineage (NCBI taxonomy): Eukaryota > Metazoa > Chordata > Actinopteri > Centrarchiformes > Centrarchidae > Micropterus > Micropterus dolomieu. Next base: position 31,649,005 of record NC_060150.1, on the reverse strand, counting down.
CACACACACACACACACACACACACACAGGGGTAGGCAAGCAGGCACAGGCCCATACAGCGATACTGCATTCACAGATGAGCATGTACTGTCAATACAATGCATATGTAGAATTAGTCCAGTTACACACACACACACACAAACACACACACCATATACACATGCAGAGTCCAGAATGCCCGCCAGCTAAATGATCTGTTCCCATACTGGCACAGTGAAAGAGACAAATGCTGAAGGACACTGAGGACACACACAGAGAGAAAGAGGCAACAAACCCAATTGTCAGGCAGAAAACCACTGGCAGAGGAGCTGGCAGATAGGTTCAAAGCACAAAAAGCTTTGAACCAGCACATCCACTTTCTGAATGTGCTGTCAAAGTTCTAAATGTAAGGTGGTATGACAGTGTCATTTCAAAGTTAACCCCTGCTTGGCAGAAAGCAAGCAGCAAGAAACCGTACAATTTCCGATTTCTTTGGCATATATTTAAGATTTACATGTTCCTCCATGTTATAGATTTCAGGTTCCACAAACACATTATTGGTAATTTCACTATTGCTGTAAACCAGGAAATATTTTTTTTCCTGTCTGTGACATGTTAGAATTTCAGTTTCTCAAGGTTTTTCATCAGCTGCTGTATTTGATAGGGTTTTTGGAGGATTAATTTCTTCCCCATCATTCTGAAACTGAGACAGAGTTAATTTATACCTGCTGCAAAACATAGCTGTCAAACCCGGAAAAAGACAAGGTACTGATAAAGGGGAAGAATAGGAGAGGCAGAGATGGATGCTGAGGCAGAGAAGCAGAGTCCATTATGATACACACATGCACGTTGGACACACACACATACGCATATCCACTTTCAAAGCAAGTTGTAAATGACACTCAGACACCTACACAAATATGCTTTTAAAGCAACATCTGTAAGTGTTGGAGTGTGTCAAAGTAATATGCATAGTAAATAACTAGAACAGTAGACAAGCTTAGTGAGAGCGTATTAGCAAATAGAAAGTTTTCAGCTCACTCTAAAGGCCAATGAAGTGCACTCAAGCTCCAGCAAAGAAAAGGAGTTTGGAGAACAACAGTCAGACAGAATACATTACCCTTTCTGCTCTGAAAAAGACCTTGCTGCTTTCAATATGCAAACTGAAAGCCTCCATCAGTTGTGAACTCTTGACAACTCGAGTAGTTTATGGATACTTTCAGCTCGCATGCAACAAACTCATAGCAGGATGAACACAGTGTAGTTCAACAACATGCCGAAAGAGAAAGTGTGTTTGTAGATGTGAAAGAGGAACTGTATTACAAAGACGACAACAATGATGACAGTGAGGGTCAGAGCTACAACTTCGACAATAACCCTGAAAATGTTAATTATGATGACAATTATTATTGCAAATGACAAAAATAAAGAATTGAGTCAAGCCCAATCAGTGTTTCTGACCATATTATATCAATTACAAATGAAGACTGTGTTTAAGATAGAAAATTGCATTTTTTTTGTAATGGAACATTCAAATGCAAACAAACCTTTAAATGTCTAACATTACCAATGATTTCTAAATGATATAACCAGACAAATTGAGGTCTAGTGATAGAAGAAACCCCACACAACACACATCCTGTAGCATGAGTCATCCCTGTAGATGGATTCATACATCACATTACCTCCACTTCCTGAAATTCACTTACTGTGATGACACCTCCATGCTACAGGACTGTAAGGTGATTCACTGGGCATGCCTGTAAAAGGTCATTTTAAATGCTAAGTGTGGTGCTATATGTATAGTGTACATGTCTCCATATGTGTCTCCATAATCAAACTGCCACCATGTAAGCCAATTCCTAGTCTGAAATTTTCTTTGTCTGTTTTTGTGTCGTGCCATGTACTGACCCTCCTGGCCTTTCAGATCCTGCGACTCACTTACTTTGACTCGGAAATGATCTCATCTCTAAGCAAAGTCTAGACTTGATGTAAGAGATTTCCCTGCTGGTTATGTAGGGCAATTGCAGTTTGGGACGCAGAAACGCCTGTGGTGAACTCTGAATAAGCTGTGCACAATATGATCACTCAAAGCTCTGTGTTTGGCTTTGTGTCATCCCACCATTGAGTCCACCGATTCATACCTGTTGCCTGGCTTCAATCTCCTCTACCATCGCCGTGATCTTGTCTTTCATGCGTGAGTGTGCGTGCATTTTTGGCTATTCCTTACTAAACCCTCATTTTTGCTAGCATTATATAAGAGGCAATTGCTAACTGTAAAGCAGTTGCTGTCATTTTATTTGACATTTTTAGATCACTATATGTTATAAATAGGCTTCTTAGAACCTGCTTAAGCTTTTTATGCTCAGTATCTTTTATGAATCAAACATAAGCACACTGTCAGAAATGATTGCGAAGTATTATAAATTAGGTCCCTGTTCTCACACGTGATGCCCTAACAGGTAATTTGCACCGCAGTACAGGAAAGGGTGCGCTGGATTTATTTAGAACACAAGACAAACGAGTGTCATTGCAAAACAGCATGTGGCACAATGATCATTTTATTTCGATTAACTTGTTTTTATAATCGTTGGATTCCAAAATCGAAAAACAGCCCTAATTTTGACTTTTGCCTGTTTTCAACCTCAAGTAAAATTTTTATTTAACTGGTCTGGTCTCGGAGTTGTGTTTTTGGGTTCAAACCTGTTTTTACTGAGCCTTTATACCAACACTCAAAAGTTATTGGCATGCTAATCAAACATTTAACGTGGGATAAATCTAAAAATGGATCACAGGATCACTTGTGTGTAGTGAACCAACCAGAGGACACTTAATTATTTTATGTCAAAAGGGGTGAGTTATCACCCCTCGAGCAACCTGAAAGCAACCTGAAATGGCCAAAAAGTCATAAACATAGACTCTTCAACACACTCACACACAGCAAACACTGCCTCTTCCTATTCGCGCTGTTTCAAACTGATATGAATGCCAAAAACAGAGAAAGGACAGCCTCAAATTTCTTTTTGTGAACAAAGAATGTCTTCCAATTATAAACTAGCCTTAATACCTTGTTTGAATTAAATAATCTTTTTTAAAGGTACTTAGTGGCCCTTGCCACTTCGATTTTGAGTAGTTTATTACCATGTCATTATTCTTTAGCAACTATGTTGAAAAGGAGGAACCATAAGGAAGTTAATTTGCAGTCCTCTTAACTCTCCTTGTGGTCAATTTACATTACTGTTTGTGCCTTTATATATATATATATATATATATGTTTTCTTATGTAAGAACGTTTAACAATCAATATTATCCTGGTATTTAGTCAAGCTATTCTTTCATCTGCATTGATCATTATGAAATGTTGTTTCAACTTTGTTGTTTCAACCTTGTCGATTAACATAATAGCTTTTTCTTTCTTTTTATCAAATGCTTAAAACTAAGAACTGTGTAACTGTTTATGGTATTTAAGAAAAGAGTTGGTATTGTGGAAAGGTACTGGATTAAAACACTTGCAAATAGACTTTAAGACATTACCTTTAAATTGAAAGTTTAAAACACAGAAACCGAGGAGGAACAAAGCCCTCCTACCTGGGGACACACCCCAAGGGAAAGTGACAAACAAAACACAGAGCTGGGAGCTCTTCTCTCTCTGTTCTCTGCTCTTCTTGCTTGCTCTTGTGCCCTCTCCTAGCAACGTCCAGCATCCAAGAGGCCGGCCCAAAGTAAGTCCGCGACTTCAAGTTTCTTTGTCTTATAGAAATTTGCTGAGCCATATTCACGAGGTCCCGCAAACCTTCGGTGATTTTCCTTTTGTTTTGTTTGTTAAAGGGGCATTATGGAGTTTCCATCAGCCACTAGCTGGTTTTAAGATTGCAACCAGGCGTGTGCTTGTACGCGTGCTCGCTTGAACTCATGAGCAAGCATAATCCGAAACACAACCACTTTCATACAGAAATCCTGCAATAAACACAGAAACACCAGCATGCAGGCTGTGGCTTTTCACACAGACATGTTCCAGCGGAATATGGCACAATCCTCCCAGAAAAAAGGCAGTGAGAGCGGCTATAGACAGGCAGGGAGACTGCTTCATACAACATGCTGGATGCCTTTGGTTACTCCCTGGCCCACGCACTTTTTCCAAGTGTATCGAGACGGCCCTGGAGCCACTGCAGCGGTCTGGCATCAGGGTCCTATTTTACCTGGAAGACCTGCTGCTGCTGGTGCCGTACTGGGACGAAGCGGTGGTGCAGACGGCCCAGCTATTTGCACACCTGTCTTACCTGTGCTTCACGGTGAACTGGAAGAAGAGTGCTCCTCTCCCCTCCCAGAAACTCACCTACCTTGGCGTGGCACTGGACTCCTCTCTCCGGAGAGCGCGGCTCTCTCAGGAGAGTGTGGATGCTCTGATAGAGCTGAGCTGGAGCACGAGCAGCGGTGGCAGGGGGTAAACCCAACAGCGATAGCCTTAGAGGGCTGTGCCTATACTCATAGAATCCGGGTTACAGTACATAACCCCCGTTACAGCGACTTACAGAGAAGTGGAGAAACTGTGTACCTGAGTATCGGTAAAAGGCAGGGCAGGCAGCGACAGGTCCGAGCTAATGTAGCGTTAGCTGGCTGCTCCTGGCTGCATCACTATAGGATAGTAAACAAATCGCTCCACATTTGCTTTTTACTGTTACATCATTTCTTGCAGGCTTTGACACTTTGACATAATATCTGTGGTACACAAAATAGTCATATGGGTCACGTTAGTTGGTGAATTAATGTGGAAAGCGTTATAACTTTGCACCGGATAACGTTAGCAACTGCTTGGCATTAGCTGGCGAGCTAACGTGACTTTCTCTGTGTTTCTCCAGCTTTACTAATGCTCACTTTGTTCTTACTCGACATCATCTGAATCTGTTTGGTCTGATGGGCTTCAGCACATGAACCTTTATTGTTGTTTTGTATCCTTACATGGAGCCTGTGTTTTACTGTGTGGCAGTTGTTTTATGGTGTTAGTGGACTGCATGTCGTTAGCTGCCGTGTTGTCGCTGTAGTCTGAGAGGCTCGGGAGCGCACACAGGGCTTAATCCGACCCAGAGACCTCACATTAAAAGCAGAATAGTAGCTGATGCAAGCAACGAAGAAGTGAGTTTTGAAAAAAAACAGGGCTAACTGCCCGTTTACTGTGAGAGTTTCCCGAAACCACCAGCCAGACAAAGGACTCTGGGACATTCTCGTCGGCCAAAGACCCGCTCGAGAGACCGTGTGGCGTGCCAAGCTGCTGAGGGCCGTAAACTCAATAAACAGAGCCAGACAATCGTGAGCCTTTGACACCAGACGGTGGAGAAAATGACAAGCAGGAAGGCAAAACCAAACTCCGCATTTTGTGGTCATGTCCTTTAGCCTTTAGCTTTAGCCTGAAAATCATAGCCAATTGAAGTTATCACTATATAACTTGCATCCATTCGTTATCTTACTCCTTTAGTCATATCCTTTCCATAATAGCCAAACTAAATTCACCTTGAACCCTATTACTTCTGCTATCTCCCATTGATTGCATTCTGGTTGTTTAGACTATAGTGGCGTGCGCAGACTATAATCCAAGCGGCAACCTCCGGCTCTCACTTCCGATACCAATGCGGAAGTATCTGAAACTGCAATTCATCGAGTGGCCACTTGAGGCTGGCTGCAGACGGGAGTCAATCTCCATTGACCCCCATGTTAAAATGCCCAACTTTACAGCAGAATAAAACATGTTTACAGCCTGGTTAAAAAAATGGCTTTAGTGCAAATCGCTAATTTTGCCCCCCGTGACAACTGTGAGGGGGGTGAATTTTTTTATAACTCACCCGTTTAAATTATATTAAGCCTTAAAGTTCTGCATTATTAGCGGTGTGGCCGCTTTGATTGACAGGCGCCATTAGCCTTTTTTTCGCATCACCTCCGTCGAGGTTCCAAGCGAGCTGAGGCGATACTAAAATGTGACGTGTAAACACGGGAGACTACTGTTTGGTCAGAGAGAATTGTCAGTATTCACAGCATCATCATTGCGCGCGCTACACAGAGGCCAGCAACAGAAAGTTTTCGTATGGAATTTCATCACTAAATCCACTTCTGAGAAGTTTTGAGGTGAGAACTCAACTGTGTAGATTTTGAATACTGACAGTTTTGGTGATGGCAGAACAAAAATGTGCTTGAAAGTTTTCAGAGTTGAGGAGCTCCGCAAGTGGCGGCCTGCACCAACCCGCGGGAGGAACTCCCGAGGCCGGCCAGCCGCCCGCTCACAGAGCCCTCTGCTTCCACCGTCACACAGACCGCTGCAGCAACAACAGCAGAGGAAAACACAGCTGTAAGGTTTTCATACCGCTTCTCTGTCTTTAAATTCTGAGTAATGTTAAATGAAGAGAAAGATGTGTGGGTCGCTGGTGTGTGTGTCGCATTGAACATTACGTTGCGGCAGTTGTGTGTGGCATTGCTATGATGACCAGCTACATTGAGGGGAACTATCTCTGGGTACTATTTGCAATGGAAAACGGAGCACGGCCAAACCGAGTCGAGTCAAGTCGGTACTGGTGATGGAAAAGCGCCATAAGGGAACATAACACACTGGCATTTTTTAAACACCCTAAAAATATTCTTCTTCCAAGATTTGTTTCTATGACTACTCAATAACTTAACTATATTTTTCCGATCCAGCCTGGTTGTCTCTTTTTTCTGTGTTTTTCTGCTTGCTTAATTGTTTACCCATCTAAATCCAAAACACCAAATTATCATAATCTATCAATAATAAAAGTTTATTTAAAGACAATACATTGGCTAGATGAAGGATACAAAGCATCACCTCTTTTAAGCCACAGTATTTTTCTCAGGAAAGATTAGCTGCCTGCTGGGTGTTTACAACAGCAAATATAACAGCTTTCATTAAACTCATTATAGGTGGAATCATTAAATTGCAGTATCAATCAGGGATAAAGCAAAACATGAAATAACATGCAGATTATAATTTAGCAAGAAGCAAGGTTAAATTGCCAGGGCTTATTCCAGAAACAGAGCAGGACATTAATTCTAGCTAAATGGAAATATGCAGAAAACTGATAGATTGTAGAGCAAATCAGCACTGGTTAAATTGGTCTCTGTGGATCTCCTGAGGCAAGTTGAGACATGATGCAACATAGTGCAAAGCATCTTAAAGATCTCAAATGACTCCAACTGTAGCAGTACAGAAGCCGTTAAATATGAAAAATCTAACAAGAGAGATAGCCAGCTGAAGCAGATATTCTGGTGAGCTTTCTGACTTACACTTCTGACTGGTACATTCTATTTTATCCTTGGCTTTTTTGTGGCCTTAAAACGAGTAGCCTAACTCACAAGATGACAATTCACAAAAATCTACCATAATACTCAAAAACTCTATTAATAAATATTCTATTCCGCAGTATAACACTCAATTATCAATTTAAGTCACACATTTTTGCAGATAGTTTCATACTGTTTTGAACATACTAGAATAAGAAATACATTTCCCCCTCCTATCCATTCTGTGGGAAACACTGTACATGTTGCCTGCCAAAAGATAGTTGTTCATGATAGTTTTTCATCTCTTAATTTTAATACTTATTCTATAATGTTGTTGTTCAGTGATCGGTATTGGTCAAATCATAATATGCCTTCATCAAATTAAATCTGGGTGGACAATGAACTTCTGTGTGCCTTCCTGGTGAATGTCCTCAAAAATACAACTGAGAAAAAAAAAGCAGGGCTTTGGAGGAGACACCTGGCACAGCTTCAGAAACCCCAGGCTGACAGAGGGAGTTAGCAGTGATGATCAGTGTAGTACACAGAGGCTTGGCTATGCCAAGTTCCAGACTCATCATTAGGGGCAAGCCCCAGGAGGCCAGGAACGCCCAGCGTGAGTCCTGTGTTAACCAAAACAAAAGTATTGTGAAGTAAGCTTTTCAATGTCTTTTAGCTGGATTAAATTTCCAGGACCTCACTGAAATAACAGTGTTTGTGCCCTCAAGGGAGTTGCCACTGTGCTGTTAGATTGGGTTCTTGCACGGGGAGTCCCACCAACTTTTCTCTGTGACCATCGCAGACGGGGCCAACTGGGCCAGGGCCCACTGGCCGTGAGCTAAATGGTGTTTTTCCAGAACAGATGGCAGGTTTCAATCAATTCTAATTGACAAATATCAGGACCTGTATAACCATCCATCCATCGTCAACTGATTATCCTGCGTACAGGGTCGCGGGGGGGCTGGAGCCAATCCCAGCTGACATCGGGCGAAAGGCGGGGTACACCCTGGACAGGTCGCCAGTCCATCGCAGGGGACCTGTATAACCTTGTAACAATTTTTCAGTAAGGTGCTCAGTGCTGCATAAACACATTTCATACATGGTGTGGCACATATTGTTCGATTATCTGTCACTTGTTTTTATGTTTGCTAATTTTACCGTCAGTCCTGCGTTAACACATTTAGTAAGAGTAGCCTACTCAAGAGTAAAACTTCATTGCAGTCATATGTATGCAATATCTACTTCACACCAAAATTAACGTGTATTTGCATTTTTTTTTAAATGTGGGTAAACCCGCTAAAATAGGTGACTGACACCACCGTTCTGGGCAGTTGACAGGTGCGTTTACAGTGTGCTCTGGAAGACGTCACAGCATGGATATAAAGTCACAGCTGTCGGACTATTAGCGTAGCATACTAATACAACAGTAACATATGGATGAGAGGTTTATAGACATTCGCAAATACAAACAGATGAATAAGTCGTACAAGAAACGGGGCGAGAATTAGCGTGTCCACCTATACAGTCTATGGTGTCCACAAGGGGTCGTGTTTCCATTACTGCCGAGCTAGAGCCGATAAATGCCTTTGAAAACTGCAGTCATTTGACCTATGAGTAAATGCCGATTGCCCATTTTTAATTGTGTGTCATTCTAGAAATCCTTTAATAAACACCAGGGCTAAAAGTTGTAAGATATCATTTCACTAACATGAACATACTACATGGCACATTTTCCTTAACCACCAGCAACTCACACACACACTCACAAGCAGACAGATGGTGTCCAAGCCATGTGTGTATCCTGACATGTGTGTGTCATCGCCGAGATGCCACAGTGGAAAGAGGTGTGTGTTAGGCATGATAATGTGCTGCAAGGTGTGCCAGCTGGGTTACTGGAGCAATATGTTCATATGCAGGGACACACACAAGCATACACACACCTGAACAGAGAATGCCAGGATGAGGCAGAGAGCGTGTAAGAGCTATATTTAGAGTTAACCTTTTATCATAAATTTAAATCATGAATCTATTAAACACTTGCAAATGCATGCACATTGAGTGCGCACAAAAAGCCACACATTGTAGACTGGGTAGAAATCAATGAAAAATGTGTTCTATATTTAAGATGTACGTATATCAGGACACTTTCACGCAATACCACACTTCTGTGTTGTCGACACCATCAATTATGTAGTGAACAACGGTGTGGATTTGTGCATTTTACATTGAATAAATTTGGAGCTACCCTAAATTCCTTTCTCCTCCCCAGAGAAGATGGGGAGGGGTCAAAGTTGCTTTCTCTAAGTGCTATCCCGACCATAAAACTGGCACCTTTTTGATTCCGAAGCTGATAACGCGGGGCCTGACTAAACTGGGACACGAACCAGCCATTGGCATTTCCCTGAACAGCCTATCAAAACTGGCCCCCCCACACACACGTTTCCGTGGCAACTGACCTTATTCTTTGTTTATTACAACATCAAAAAGGAAAACCCCTGTCTCACCCAAGTGTGACATGGTCCAGACACTGAACTTTCAATGTAAAAGGACTGCAGAATCCAAAGACTCAAAGCATTTAATTAAGTTTAATTAAATCTTTAGTTACCTGGTTACATTTGCCTCTATTTGAGTAGTTATGTTAACTGTTGTTGCTATCTGTTGTTGATATTAGTGCTGAAAAGAAGTTACTAGTGCAGTGTTTTTATTTTCAGCAAGACACTCCTTCATCTAATGTAATCAATGCTTGTTCATAATACTTTCCTATAAAATTTCTTTAGAAATGATGACAAAGGAATGTTTTACTATACTCTTAACCTCCAGCTTGAATTTAAGGATGAATCAACAAATTCCCCGGTTCCTAAGGAGAGACGATCTTTGATTTAATCCAAGCTTTCCTCATGTAACCTGAGCTCCCCCAAGTGGACGAAATAAGTATTACATGCCCTCGTTGGAAACGCTGTTAAATGTATAAATATCCTGACCAATAATGTGACAATTGTTTCCTGTTACCAAATGCCTAGAACAGTACAACCGTTCAACCATTGAGGTTCGATTGTGGAAAATATTTGATTATAATACGTGCAATTAGATTTCTTTTCTTTAGACATGAAGTTTAGAAAGGCAGTCCCTTGGGAAACCTGAGACGCCCCCTGGGGAACCACGCCCCAGGCAACAAAAGAGCGACACGCAACCTTGCGCGCTCTCTTCTCTTCGCTGTTGGCTCTCTTCCACTCTGTTCTGCTCGCTGGACGCTTCGGCACGCGTTTGGCGTGCCTCGCCAGGCAACGCCCTCAGTCGACCAGCGAAACAGGCCCTTTTGTTTCGCTTGAAGCTACACACGTGAAGTGCGGCATCGATCTGCCTTCAGTTTGTTTTATTTTCTTTATTTCTTTTGTTTGTTAAAGTTATCAGTCCGTTAAGTTACACTGGACTAATTCAGGAACGACCAAGTTCCATTTTTAAGCCTTTCTCGTCGAGCCAACTTCACCGAGGTCAGACCAAGCCACGTGGTCTCGCCAGCTACAACGAAGGAAACCTGAAAATAGCCGAATTGCCAGACGGAGGAGGCGTTTTCAATCAGACACGGAGAACCCCGGAGAATCCCTAGCAAAAAGCCAGGATCGGCAGCTAGCGTGGGACCCGTGCAACAGGCCAAAAGCAGGCTGTCGACAAGCAGTAAGACTTAACACACGTTCTGTGATCAGATGTCCATTTTAACTCTTAAAATCATAGCCTTAGTTTACTTTAATTAGCTCTTCTATGCCGTATGAGTCAAATGCTTCCCACATTCGAACCTCCAGGCTCATTGTTCAGCAAATGTTTATGTTCCCTGTATCCAACCATCTTTTTATCACCTTAGTTAGAGAATAAATTCACTTTAATATAATCAAGAGCTGTGTGTGTTGCCTATTTCTAGTTCCTGCCAAGAGAATTGACCCTTTAGATATGAGACTGACTGACTGATTTAAGATAATTGAGCGATTATTAACTAATTGATCACTAGTAATAATTGTATAATTATTCAAAACTACCTAGAGGTCTGGAGACTCTAGGATTATAACAACTCCGGTGGTGCCCTGAAACGAGGAAAATTTTGATTTTATGAATCTTCAATTATGAATTCATAATTGGGTATCAATTCTCATAAATTTATTAAAATGCATAAATAAAAATTTTTAGGTCTGCTACAATTATTATGTGGAGACATTAATGTGTGACTGGTGTGGAAATGTATTGTTCTTGAAATATCATGGCATTGTGTAAATAGGTCTTCCGATGGAAAGTGTATCCGATGCAAACACACTACCTACAAGAAACTCTGCAGGACCACAAACTGTGGAAAAATTATAGGGATTGCCGGCAGGGGGAAACTGTTTGGACATAGTGCAAAATATTTTACATATGCGTATTTGCAACTATTGATTTGACAGGGATGTTTAGAAACAAAAGCAATGCAATAAATGGATCATGTTGAAACTGCTGTAGAGATATTATGACAATAGGACTTGACATACAGTCCAAATATGAGTACCAATAATATTTGTGGAGAAATAACAATAATTTGTTCTGTTAAGTTGATTGACTGATCAATTTCAAATTATTGTTTCTAAAACATTCAAACGTAGTTACTGTAGAGCTATATTACCTAACTCTACATTACAGCCACTGTCTTCTACTGCTGGCCACTGATAGAGATAAAATATATTACTCAACGATCCGTCATGAGGATGACCCCCACAGCTACCCTGTATGAATGTTGCATTGGTGCTGTGTAGATTAGTAAAGCTGCATTGATCTGACCAAATCACGTACGCTTCAATGATCCAGTAATGTTAGAACACTGAGACATTTTCTGATGGGACAAATCACTGAAACTTTTTCCCTCCAAAGTGCTGCTATGTAGAGCTGATCAGGCTTATTTTAACATAAAACTTGTGTTTCTTGAAAACTTGAATGCAAAAGCATTCAAGTTTCCTTGTGATGACTGAACAAGAAACTTATTTTGATTTTATTTTAAAAATTGTCCTCAGGGAAGGAGTTTTTAGAGCTGCTGCACTGCTGAAGAAAATAAGGCTTCAACAATGGCTACATGTCTGTGATGCATTCCCTTTTGGGTAACTTCTGTACATTTGCTCTCCCAACGGGAGGGGGGAGCTGCAAGTTCAAATCTGGTCCAAAGCATAGATCTGACTAAAGCCTGCATGCTTCAGTGATTCAGTAATATGAGAGCACTGAGAGGTTCTCTGATGGAGAAAAAAACCCACAAATGAATGCCATTTGCAAGGGAAAAAAAGCTTTAATTGCTGTCAGCACTTGTCCTTCACTCTGTAAGGGTAAATGGAATATTTTGTGGTATTAAATTAAGGAGAACTTAAGAGCTGATGTGGATAGGCAAAATGATAAATCTATGGTGTATTGCACTTGCTGATGAGCTAAATCCAAACGAAACAGCATTCTATTACACAAAGGAATAAGTCCAAGGCTAAACACAAATCACCAAATACAATTAGTGAGAACCTAAGGTTTTTTCAGAGGGAGGGTGCAAGCAAGTGTCATGCACATGCTTGTGTGTGAAGTTGTTTGTTTTATACTTCAGTACAAAATAAACACGCACTACTGATTGTGCAAGCTTACACAATACACACGCATGCCCTATAGTAACCAAGGCAGTTGAATGTGACGTTTTTTACAAAACTTACACTTGGACACATAAATGCATTAATCAAACCAACAAAATCTCTCCCCCTGCCCCTTCTATTCCTCCACTTGTCAGGCCTACATTTTATCACAGTAGCTTCCAAAGGACAACCTGAAAATAATTATTGTCCTGCAAAATCTCTCACCGAACCCACCCACCCTGACTAACATCATCCCATCTGCCTCTTCTTCTTGCCCCTTGTCCTATTTTCCTTCTTCTTTATTTCCCATTCCTCTGGCTAACCTGAAACCAGGCAGCAGCATGGCCCGGTCTATTCTCTTGCAGTGCTGCAGCTACCTTCCAACGCTCCCTGACGAGTAATTGCCTTGATTTTAATGACTTTTTCAATTATGTCTACTTGGCTACAACTCGCCCCGTAATCTCCATCATTTCCATCCATTACACTCTAGCATTCCCTTGGCACCAATCAATCTTTCTTTTCTTTTAAACACTTTAAAACAACGAAGCACCCTTTTCCCTGAATAACAATGACAACCTCTTGACCTGCCTCATAGCAAGCTGTTCAAGGGCTATGAGGTGAGAGAAGAGAGTAGAGCAAGAGAGGCAATATAAAGCAAAAATGTGCCTTTCTTATCAAAAACACAATTCAGGTTTGGCACATGTACAACACACATGTACATGGGAGACTTCCTACCTGCTCTTTGACAGAGGCGAGGATGGAGGAGGTCGTCTCTGTCTCAGATCTGTCTCCATTAGAGGCTGACATCACAGGGGGAACCATGGCCCCCTTCTCCTGCTCTGCAGGCTGCTCTGGCACCGGCATCGCTAATAAAAACACACACACAAAAGATACATGATTAATCTGCTTGCAAAGTGCAAAAAAGGGGGCAAATAAAAATTGGTTAAATCAATGGCAATCCAGTTTTAAAGTTTGCAGTCCGCTCATGAAATCTACTTTTTGAGAGGGAATATTGTAACAATAAAGTAAGACTGGTGACCTCTTCAATGATTGCAACTCTATCATATGGTCCATTCTTTACATTGTAGTGAACAACGGTGTGGATTTGTGCATTTTACATTGAATAAATTTGGAGCTACCCTAAATTCCTTTCTCCTCCCCAGAGAAGATGGGGAGGGGTCAAAGTTGCTTTCTCTAAGTGCTAGCCCGACCATAAAACTGGCACCTTTTTGATTCCGAAGCTGATAACGCGGGGCCTGACTGTTAAACTGACAAAGAGACACGAACCAGCCATTGGCATTTCCCTGAACAGCCTATCAAAACTGGCCCCCCCACACACGTTTCCGTGGCAACTGACCTTATTCTTTGTTTTATTACCACATCAAAAAGGAAAACCCTTCTCACCCAAGTGTGACATGTTCCAGACACTGAACTTTGGATGACAAAGGACTGCAGTCTCCAAACACTCAAAGCATTTAATTAAATCTTTAGTTACCTGGTTACGTTTGCCTCTATTTGAGTAGTTATGTTAACTGTTGTTGCTATCTGTTGTTGATATTAGTGCTGAAAAGAAGTTACTTGTGCAAGGTTTTTATTTTCAGCAAGACACTCCTTCATCTAATGTAATCAATGCTTGTTCATAATACTTTCCTACAAAATCCCTTTTTGAAATGATGACA
>NC_060150.1:31621100-31634348 GCF_021292245.1 Micropterus dolomieu | reverse complement strand
TAGTTTACTTTAATTAGCTCCTATGCCGTATGAGTCAAATGCTTCCCACAATCGAACCTCCAGGCTCATTGTTCAGCAAATGTTTATGTTCCCTGTATCCAACCATCTTTTTATCACCTTAGTTAGAGAATAAATTCACTGTAATATAATCAAGAGCTGTGTGTGTTGCCTATTTATAGTTCCTGCCAAGAGAATTGACCCTTTAGATATGAGACTGACTGACTGATTTAAGATAATTGAGCGATTATTAACTAACTGATCACTAGTAATAATTGTGTAATTATTCAAAACTACCTAGAGGTCCGGAGACTCTAGGATTATAACAACTCCGGTGGTGCCCTTAACGAGGAATTAAATAAAATGATTTTATGAATCTTAAAATTTCATAATTGGGTATCAATTCTCAGAAATTTATTAAAATGCATAACTAATAAATTTAGGTCTACTACAACATGAATCATCATATGCTAAAAGCAACAGCTAAAGTCAATCTATACTTGTAGGAGAAGTGCTCACTAACACAGATTTTGACAGATTTGTGAACAATATTTTAGAGAAATAGGCCTTTTGTGAACATAGAGAAAGTCATAGATCTTTGAGTTCAGCTCATGATGAATGGGGGCAAAAACAAAAGTGTTGCGTTTATAATATTGTACAGTGTAAGTAGCTAACAAAGGGAGAATATAAATGTTTACCTCTCTGATGTACAGTCACTCAGTGCCTTTCTCATTCAACGGAATTTATTAATTTATCAAAACACCAAAAATGACATGGTACTGATTTATTTTTAAGGCAAAGATACTGCATGAAAACAGTGAGTTACTTATTGTAGTTTGGCTGATTTGGTCCGCTTTCAACACAGTCACCAGCTGACACACAGGTAAGGTACTTTAAAACCCTTAGCGCTCAATTTTGTATTTGCTATACTGAGCACCAAATACGACACTGTTATGATGTGCTACCTTATATGCTATGAGAAATAGTGTTTTATAGATAAGCCTTGAATTTAAGTAGTATATAAAGAAACAAAGAAATTCTGACATTATGCTAAAATGCAAGGATCTTGTACAGTGATTAGAAAATGACAGATAGTATGATAGTTAATATCAGCCAATATCACCAACATACAATCAGTCAGTCAGTGTGCCAAACAACCCTGAGCTACAATACTGTGTATTGGGTACTTGTGGCTTGGACTCTAAAAAGCAATTAGTCTGACACACACAGACACACACGGTGTCACACTTCTCACCTGTGTCACTGCCAGTATGTCAATACACAAATACGGGTCCTTATAGACTCGTTAAAATGTGATGCCCCACTTATCAGGATTTTAATTACTTCATTCAGGATACGGGAAAATTACATGTGTCTCTAGCTGAATAGTTAATTTGAAAAAGATGATTATTCACTTAAAAAAAAAAGACACAAAAATCACAACATTTGGGTCTTCTTCAACCTTCATCAAACACCACCTCAGCAACTGTAACACTAACAAATTAACATCAGTCCTGCATGGATATATCTGTCTTTTCTCTTTGCTGCAATTTATCATAAGGCCTGGATACACTGTGAGTGATAACAGATGCATCATTTGACACTTCTAAATGAGCCAGCTATCAAATGTAAAATGAATTAGAATTTACCCTTCTTCTGTAAATATTTACTGATTATTTGTTTTTGCTTTGTTTTAAATCTTCAATAAAAGCCTGTGTGTCTCTTTCCTGCTGAGCTAAGAAAAGAGAGAGGGAGAGAGAGAAAGAGTGAGATAAAAAGTCAGAGAATCATGAAATTGGTCTGTGGGTTTTAGACAGAGCAGACCATGGGGACAGGATTTTGTCAATACAGCTGCCCCAACTTCAGTAAAAGACTAAATAATGAACTGATTGAGTGTGGGATTTAATCATTGAGTGTCTTACTTTATAATTTGCCGCTAGTTTCAGCCCTTCACTTCTAACATAGATGTGGACATTCAAATCTGCGCTAGCTTCGGTTGAACCAACACATTCTATATGCACATACTGATGTGTACACTTGTGCAGTGCAAGTCCAGCCATATTTAGTATTAGTGGTTTACAGTTTTAAGCAGGTTTTTTTGAGAGCAAATATTTATTCACAGTAATGTCATTAAAAGAGCTGATCAGACAGAGGATAAGTGAGCCATTAGCATCCAACAAGTCAGCTTACAAAGTCAGTGAAGCTCCAGACAGCCTGCAAATCAACATCCAGTCAGTCTATCAGCCATCAGACAGACGGCAAGCCAGACAGGGTGGTGTCGGTAAATAAAAGATGCTAGCGAGAAGGCCCGCAGATGGTTATTTTCACTCTCACTGACAAACACCACTACTGTGTCTGGCATCTCCCCTCCTGAGTGGAGATGAGTCACCACAGTTTGGCTCCTGAGCAACCAGAACCCCAGCAAATCCCATATTACAGAAGCTGGCAGAGTGCCGCATTTCTCTTGAATGAGACAGCCAAATGTGCAAGTCAGTGGGCAGAGGAAAGACTTTCCTCACCTTCTTTGCGCAGTCTTACAGTTGTTTTCTACCTCTGGCTATAAACTGGAGCCCTGAACCGCCACAACAGACTGAATCTACGTAAACATTTGCCCCATCAATAATTTAATCTGTGGCTCCTTGGCAACAGTTTTGCGCTGTGATGGCTTGGGGTTTTGGTTCCACAAACCATCCAGTTATGCCTGTAGCACTAAAACCTACTGTATTTTGAAATAGGCACATGGCAGGAAAATCACAGGTGTAACTAATAACATTAATGATGGCTTAGTTCCATTTAGCTGTGCCAGTAAGCCATGCCAGTGCGTCAGCCTGCACAATACCAGAGCCCCTGCACTGGCACCACCAAATGAAATGCAGCCGTTATTAGTTACACCTGTTTTAACAAGTCACAATATCTGTACTCACTGGTTGTGTGTTATTTTATATTCATAGGAAAATTTGCAAATCTACACTATTTAACTCTGAATAGAGGGAAAAGGAAAAACAGGAAGAGTGCTCTATGGCAGGGGTTTTCAAAGTCTAAGACTGCAGGCCTCCTTTCAGAAAAAGCTTGGGAAACGGCGCCCCACCACCGCATCACAAGTTTCCCTCAATTCCTGGATACCTATGGGATCATGATTATGTTATTTGATCTCATAGACACTCAACATTTGAGCCAAAATAGCCTAATACTGCTGTTTGACATAACATCTGACTACACTAAATGGTTTTTAAAAAGGTCTGTCCTAAGGCATTTATTATTTTCTGACTGATGGGGGGAAAACAGTTCCCAAAAACTACTTTATCTCTAAACCCTCACACAGGTAGGCTATTCTATGTGATCTCTTTTGATAACTAATGCAATAAGTAATGTAATATTGTTTCACTTCAATTCACTGAGCCTCCCCTGAAACTGTTTGGAGCCCCCATAGGGAGGCTCGCCTCACACTTTGAAAACCCCTGCTCTACGGCATTGGCTCATCAGATATCTGACAAAATATTCACAATATTCAGTAAACTGACGAATACAAGCAACAAATACAACTACATTCAGTAAGCAAAGCAAGGTTTGAGTGATTTTGATAAGTGCATTCTTGTAGCCAAAGACTGAATCACTAAAAGTAAAGAAATTTGACTCCAAACCCAGCAGCAATGCAATGTTTGAGCTTCTGCATACAACAATAAATATGAGTGTGAACCATTCATTGTGTAAAGTAGCCAGTGATCATGTATAGGCACAAACCCTTTTGCAATTAGTGTCTAGACTAGGGCTAAACGATTAATCATTTTCAAACCAAAACTGCAATTTGAAAGAACGTGTTTAGCTCATTGTGTCTGTTTTAACTGTGTTTATTGTTGATATACAATCGGGAGTCAGCACAGGGTGTTTTATTTTGATGGTGTCTCATGTTGGTAAGCTCCATGACATGTTTTATCTATTACACAGTGAATAATAAATAAACTTTAGCAAAAATTACATTATATTATATATAATTTTTTTCCCCGAATCAGCCTTAGTCTAGACAGGTGGTATGTTCAGAAAATTGCAAAATTGGCTCACAGTATATCGCCTACTTTAGAGATAATCCCAGTACCAACACTTCCGCCATGAAAAGTCACAAAACTCCACCACCTCAATGTTCATCCTGGGCTTTTCTCAGCAAGCACAGCTTAGCTACTATTAAATAGATCTGTTATGTCCTGCAGGGTACAATGTAACAGGACCCTCAGCTTAGTGGGGGCTTTTGCAGCACTGGGGACACATTTAATTGCAGCGCATTCTGGCTGATTTGAGCTGTGTGAGGGTTCCCGTTGAACTGAGGAGGACTGATGGCCTGACATGTCATTTGGCTCAGATAAGCTCAGACAAAGCCTCCTGTTTTTGACAGTGTAGTAGAGGACGCAGCATTTAGCAGGGTCCCTTGGAGAACAAAGTGTAAACAACATAAGAAAAACTTCCAACAGGAAACAAAATTGCACATCACATCAAAGTTGTACTACTTCTCATTTCTTCAGAAGTTTACAGGTCTGCAAAGGAGAAAACCAAACAAGCAGTCACGGGACTACCGTATCTTACTCTGTAGATCTTTGCAGGCATATATATCTGCTACTCAGACAAAGCAACAACTCAACTGATATAATTTTCCTCAATAACAATATAACAAATGTTCAATAAATGTTTGATTTAATTCATTCACATTCAATCACAAATAAATAGAACTTTATTTCTATTAAGTAGTAAATTCTTTAACCTGACGAGTTCTTATCACATTTTAATCTCACACTTCTAATATTCAATCAAGATTTAACTAAATATAAGTAGTGGATTGGATTTGGTATCAGCACATACTCAGTAAGCATTATTTTAGACACTACAATAGATCAGTTTATACTGATATACAGTAATATTTCATATCCTGGAAATTACATTAATTCAGATCCTAAAAAGCATGTTGATTATTGTTTGTAAAGTACAATTTAGTTCAACAGATTTGATAAACCAATCAGCCAATTGATTTCACTAAAAACAGTAATTTTGTTTGAGGGTTTTGTAGTTGAACACAGAGTGTGAAATAGTAGCGGAAGGTAGGTTTAAAGACTTAAACGACAGACATCTTACCAACAAATTTTCTAGGTTTTAAGTATGGTTGGTAATTTCTATTAAATGAGGGCATTTGGTCTACTTGGTTGTCACTGTCTGCTCACTATAGAAAGTACTTCTTCTCCACACCGGCAAAAACACATGCATGCCCGTGCGAACACAGAGGTTACTCACACCCCGAGTCGAAGGATTTGGCAGGATGGGCACCTCTGACCCATGCTCACACCATGACCTGACAGGCTTCCGCACCTGCCTCCTTCCAGCAGAACACACCTTACAGGGACATGTGCGTGCTCAGATAAACACACACACACACACATATGTACAGACATATGCATTCAGTACATGCACACAACTTCCTCTGAGGTTCAGTGCGGTGTCCATTCCCTTTACCCCATGAGCCGTCAGCTGTCTAACTCTATGCCTCGTTGGCTTGGCTGCATTCCCCTCTAACCTTATCTTCCCTTTTATCCTGTTTTCATCCTTTTTTTCTCTTTTAACTTTTACATTTTAAAATCAAATTGGTTTGATTGTTGTTTGCTGTGACCCTTGGTTGCAAAACACAATGGTTTAATCATTAATGTTGAATTTGATCTACTATTTTAAGGAAACTACAGGACAACTAAGGTTTTGGGTTTGTTTATGTCTATTTTACTTGGTATATACAATTTTAAATTAATTATTAATTTCCTTTCTGTTGTTCCAATCTCAAAATACATTCCTATTTCCTTTGTTTCATCTGCTGTATTTCTGTGAATATGCATGGATTTTGTAATTATTTCTGTAATTCATTTATAATTGAAAATGAACATTCACACAACAATATATTACACTTCTTTGGATCAATCAAAATGTATGAAAAAAATACAAACATTTTAAAATGTCATCGTAATGGTTTAATTTCCAAGTTTTTAGAAAATGTACGTCTCTATTTTCATGCCACAAACATAATGGGCTTTCCAAGGCTCCACACAATATCTGTGCATCAAAATTCAACACTAAACAGACATCATTTTAGCTACTACCTTTAGCTGGCATTCATAATAAACAATAAATGCAGAAGAATTTCTAATTTCTTCATATTTTGTTCTTTTTAGTCCAATCTCCTGATCCATCCACATGCTATATCCCAAGTATTGCGTGATCACAAAGCCATTGTCCTCAGCATGTTTGAGTGTGTGGCTTCTCTAAGGAGCACAATCAAAAGCGAGCTTCCACCCCCTTCACATGAAATGACACTGTTAAAATATTTACAAGGCTTTGAAATGCAATCTAGGTTGGAAAGAAATGCATGATGGCTGTACAAAAACAAGGAGCTTCCTTGGGGATGTGAAATACTGCAGGTGGAGCTTAAATCCTCCTGCAGATCTACTGTATGCTAACACACAATTTGCGTTTATCACGGAAGACATTTTGACATGTCACAGTAGGAAAAGCACAGGTGTAGGTAATACAATTAATGACGGTTGAATTTGATGTGGCAGTTTCAGGGTCCTGTAAGTGTGCATGCTGGCTCACTGTCACACTGTCTTGGCTTGCTGGGACACTTGAATATGACAGAGCCCTCCTTAATGTTATTAAGAACACCTGTGCTTTTCCACATTATGACAAGGCAAAATGGTCTTACCTTCTCCACACCAAGGGGATATCTTGACCAGCAGCAAGGGATACACAGGCTAGACAGCACTGTGGATCAGTGAAAAGTGTGACAGGAGTTAAAGCCAGTCCTCTTTTATCACTGGGATATCAGAATATTATTAATTGTCTCATTTACGTTTAGACCTGCTATTAACATAATAAAATATTTAACGCATATTATGTCATGCAAGTTTATTTTGGTTAAATCATTATAAAACCTTCTACTGAAAAAAAACATGAACACAAATAATTACAATGCCCAATAAACACTTTGGCTTCACATTTACCCCCACTGTACATCTAACACAATGCATGCTAACACTTACTCTACAGCAGTTAGCTAAAAACATCATTCCTTTGTTCACAGAATTTTCAGTCTCATACCTGCAGGCACACAGCGCCATTAAGGTCACACAACAGGGTGGCAACAACTAATAATATGAAAACGACAATAAGCTAACTTCAAAAGCTGAGTCAAATTGTGTCTGGTTAATGTAATTATAACCACTGACACCTAACATTCCCCAAATACAGAGCAAAATAAGGACCAGTTATTGACACTGAAAAGAGTCATATTGTCTGTTTCTTCTATATAGAAAATAATGTTTGGCCTAACTGTTACTCTTAGTGGCCTTGGTGATGCTCAGAAAGTTAGCAAAACAATGTTCCAAGTTTCAAACATTAAAGAACATGTCCTACATCATAAATATCCATGCTAATATAACCTAGTGGTTAAATATACATTTTTCAGTACCTGTGGACAAGTGAAGACAGATGCTGCCATCTTGCTCAAACCAGCGCTAATTTATTACTGGGCTGCACATGCTTCAATCGAACCACAGAAATGCGCCATCTACTGAAAATATGGTGTCATATCCCTATGGGTAAGAAGCGTGTCTACATTTGGAGTTTTTTTTAACCTGCCAACAAAGGCAAAAACTACAATCAAGAAAGTGTATACCCTATGGTATACAACTGTGGCCATCTGAGTATAGACTACAGGGATCCGCTTATATTTAGTTAAGAATACAGAGTAGATCTACAAAGGAGTCCTAAAAAGTTGCCAGGCTATTTGTGCTGCAAGAAGATGTGGCATACAAATGGACAAAGATCTTGATCTTTCATCAGCACAACACACACTATCAATACAGGCAGCAGGCTACATGCTCCATTATATTTCCTCTCTTGACAGATTATAAAGTTGGCTATTGCTTTAAGCAGCTGTATCTTACAGCTAAGACTCATAAGAAGTCCAGGTTTGATTTGTTGAAAATGAACAACTGCACTAAATCCATCCAAATATTGCAAGCCTTAAATGCAATAACTTAAAAGGTTAAGGTTAGGCTGACAGGCTTGTGTCATGTATGCTTTTTAAAATATTTGCATTTATTGCATTATTAAAATTGTCTCCTAGTCTTGTACTATACCCTGAGGGACTGTTATGACAATGAAATACCTACTCAGCACAGTCTTGTATGAAGTGCATTAACAGCTTAAAGCATTAAACCACCATTTCTATTTGTGCATCAAAGAATAATGCTGCCACTGGGCACACTTAACATGTTATAGACCTGATAGTGATCATGTGTTCTTTTTTCTTTCTGCTGTGGTGTAACAACCTTCAACCTGTCTATAGCCTACTTCATATTTTCCCTATATTTTCCCTGTATTTTCCAGAAAGTGTTTGGACTGACAATATGTGATCACTTTTTGTATTCAGGTGTGAGTTATTCAAATCTGAGGAAGAAGCTGGAATGCTAGTGATAGCAGAAAGATAGGATTAATGTGTGAGAATAAAGGATAAGCCAGAATCAGTCTTCTCACTTGTAATGTAACATTCCTTGTGGCTGCATTAAACTGTTGAGGCAGGAGGAGCTGCCGCCTCTCAGTTTTTTAGAGCGGATTACTCCTGAGAGGCTGTCACCAAAATCTGATGTTTCAGATAGCAGATCTTTATTTTCTGCTGTCAAATTCAACTCTGCTGTGCTGGGTATATGAGGCATGTCATTTCAGCCAGTCATTGTGCAACAATGTCTTAAAGCAAGCATTGTACTGCAGCCCAGAAACGCAAGGTACCTTGCAAATAGAGTTTTAGCAGTGCCCTGTTCTATCCATCCATCAATCGTCAACCACTTATCCTGCGTACAGGATCGCAGGGCCACACATAGACAGACAACCAGTCGCACTCACATCCACGTAAGGACAATTGGCCCTGTTCCAGGTATAATTAAATCAACAATGTCAATTTAACATCCATGTCTATTATTTACAGCTAGCTATTAGTGTAAAAACATAGAAATGTATCAATTTTTTTTTTTTTTAAAAGAGAGGGAAAAATAGAGAATAGAGGATATTTTCAGCAGTTTTAGACAGTGACTTTTCGTAAATGACTAGTTATTATCTCCACCAGGCTTAAGCCTGGGGGGGGGGGAGATCATGCATTTGGTCGTGTGTTTGTGTGTGTGTGTGTGTGTGTGTGTGTGTGTGTGTGTGTGTGTGTGTGTGTGTGAGAGAGTGAGTGAGTGAGTGAGTGAGTGAGTGAGTCAGTGAGTGAGTCAGTGAGTAAGAGAGTGAGAGGGAGAGAGATTGTGTGTCTGTCCGCAGCTTATCTTGCATGCTACTGGACCCATCAGCCTAATATTTTTTGTGCACATGTATGCTCAATGATGTCTTGTGGTTGCTCTGATTCACAGTTTTTGGAAAAAAATATTGACTGAGCTTATCGTAAAGCTTAGACTTTCTTTTCAGCAGTATTTGCCATTTTAAATTGTGATACAATACAGTCTATAGTGACGAAATAGCAAAAGGCATTTCTGGCAATTGGTTAGGCTAAAAAAAAGACCTAAATCTGTTGCAGGCCACATTTTGCCTTTTTCGTGGCTTAAAAACTGACATCCATAGAAAAGCTTGGTCTCCTCTTGAACAGGAGATTCTGCAAATTAATTCCATACGTTATGATCCACTAAAGTTAGGTTTGATATGAGATGAACAAATCCCTGTTTTTGTTATATTTACATTCATCTTGACTGTAAGGGTATCAGGAGGGACAAATGAATGAGAATGAATTCTTCTTTGTTTGGGAGGGAAAAACAAAATGTTGTAAATGAATAAGAATGTCAAATTCAGTTTAGACTTATTACTGTTTCATTGTTAAGTTTATTAGTTAGGCAAACCCTAACTTGGTTACAATACCATTAGACTATTCAAAACGAAGACTAAACTATATTAAAACTGTTTATTTAAATGTTGCATACATTTATATATTGGAGAATGTACACTGTACTACATTATTCTATACCAACAAAGCTTCTTCTCTTTCATTCCACCACTCTCATGCATACATACACACAGAATGCCCTGCACTCCCTCTTCCCCACCCACATGCCCCCACACACACCTGGCGTACATTGGTTCTCTGCTGAGTGCACTCTTTTAGTTTTGTGATTGTTTTTGGTAAAATATAAAATGAAGGAAAGTATACATACAGTATTTTCTATCATGTCATACAAAAGTAATACTGTTAGGTGATTCTCAGGACTTCCCCTCTTGCACAGTGTTTACAGTTTACTGTATCACTGAGGACTTTTGTGTCTTGGCCACACTGGCTTTGGTCGGCCATATCGTTAACACTTTGTAATTGTGTGTGTGCATAATAGCCAACTGAAGTGCAGCTGTCATATCTTCCATTCCAGACATCAAGAAGTGTAAAAAAGCTATCCGTTTTTAATAAATTCGAAACCAGTTCCAGTTCAGTGTTCAGTACTGGTGTAGGAATTTTATTTTCTGTGGACCAGCTTTATTAAGAAACACACACACCAAAAATCCCTGTTGTACACTAGATACAGTCAGTATTTTCTTTGACATTGTTACATAGGCCTCAGAGTAGCTAACACTCTGTATCACATTTCAAATACAAATGTTTAAAAAATGGCTCAGTGTGTCATTTTTTATCACGCGAAGACACTCTGAAAATGATAGGTACTGATAGGAAGTCTCTTGACCCTGCAAGCATTCAAGGAAGGACACGCACATTTGAGTGCATGCACGCACACACACACACACACACTTGCACACAGGTACAGGCACACAGCTGTTAATGACATATTGAACCATTATGGTTTTTTAAAATGGACTCATGCCAATTTGGTCATTTAATTAGAATTTTAAGTATAATTTTATGACTATCAAATATATTGTTCCATATGAAATGGATTTAGTGGTCACCTGTTTTTTTCAAAATGAGGGACATGTAAATTAGACGTGGAAACGTCTGACTTTCTGAGTTTTGAATATATAACTCATGAGCTGTGTGCACTGCACCAGCATCCTCAAGCGCTCAAAGAATAATTATCCCTAA
Source organism: Micropterus dolomieu (assembly GCF_021292245.1). NCBI lineage: Eukaryota > Metazoa > Chordata > Actinopteri > Centrarchiformes > Centrarchidae > Micropterus > Micropterus dolomieu. Next base: position 31,623,256 of record NC_060150.1, on the reverse strand, counting down.
CATAAGGCTAATAATGCTAATGTCATCAGAATGAGGCAAAGCTTGAAAAATGAAGAAATAATAATTATAATTTCCACACCCAATTTCCCCAGCCAATCACTCCTGATTTCCAAAGACTGCCTTTCAAAAATTATTCCCAACGTCTGCCACATATGAATGTCTTGGATGATTGATAGCTTCAATTTACCTCCATGTAACGTCAAATATTAAACTCTGAATAATGCATAATTCAGTTAGCGCTGCTGAGAGATGGAGCGAGGCCGAGATGCATGCATGTAGACAAATGCACACACACATAAACATGCAAACCACAACTAACATGTATGCCTCTGCAGACAAGCATGTAAACACTTTTTAATATGCATAAACACCCACAATCAAAAATAGGTGCTATATTATCTTTAAAACAACTAAAACAGTTGCAATAAGTCGAATTTAATACATTTTAACATTCTCTCCATATCGGATGACCATTTCAGGGATTTTTGAAGTAGCATTAACAAAATAAATGCTATATTTAGTGTGACACTGATTCCTGGAGCTGTACAAAGTGGTTCAAACATTTCCTGTGGTAAGAGTTCAAAGATATTACAAAACAGTGTGTCAAAGGAAATTTAAGTTTAAGGATCCTTCTCAGCATCTTTGTCCTCAAAGTTATGGTGCTGTATTTTAGATTTCATTCCACACAGCTGTCAAACAGCGCATCTCCTGTCAGACAATGTCCATCATTAATCCTCATTGATAAATGATTGCTGGAATGGAGCGTGTCATGTTTTTTTATTTTCATATCCCTTTCCAACCTACAAAGATCTGTTCGCCTGACATTACGTTTTGACCTGAAATGATGAGTTGGATGAATGTACTGCGGAGAGTTAAAACTCTCCAGACATCCCTATTTTGTAGTTTGAAGAAAATATTTATTTAGAAACTTGGTGTGTCTTTAATATATATTAAACTAAGTTGTGCATGTTTCTTTTCATATTAATGAAAACATCGGAAACCATAATGAAAGTTGTGTAGTGAACAACGGTGTGGATTTTATATTGAATAAACTTGGAGCTACTCTAAATTCCTTTCTCCTCCCCAGAGAAGAAGGGGAGGGGTCAAAGTTGCTTTCTCAAAGTGCTAGCCCGACCATAAAACTGGCACCATTTTGATTCCGAAGCTGATAACGCGGGGCCTGACTGTTAAACTGACAAAGGGACACGAACCAGCCATTGGCATTTCCCTGAACAGCCTATCAAAACTGGCCCCCCCACACATGTTTCCATGGCAACTGACTTTGCTCTATGTTTATTATCCCATTAAAGGGATACTCCTTGTCTCACCTAAGTGTGACATAATCCAGGACAGCCGAACTTTCAATGTAAAAAGACTGCAGTCTCCAAAGACTCAAAGCATTTAATTAAGTTTAATTAGAGTGAAATAAGTATTACATGCCCTCGTCAGAAATGCTGTTAAATGTATAAATATCCTGACCAATAATGTGACAATTGTTTCCTGTTACCAAATGCCTACAACAGTACAACCGTTCGATTGTGGAAAATATTTGATTATAATACGTGCAAATAGATTTCTTTTCTTTAGACATGAAGTTTAGAAAGGCAGTCCCTTGGGAAACCTGAGACGCCCCCTGGGGAACCACGCCCCAGGCAACAAAAGAGCGACACGCGACCTCGCTTCGCTCTCTTCTCTTCGCTCTCTTCTCTTCGCTGTTGGCTCTCTTCCACTCTGCTCTGCTCGCTGGACGCTTCCGCACGCTTTGGCGTGCCTCGCCAGGCAACGCCCTGACTCGGCCAGCGAGACAGGCCTTTTGTTCGCCTGAAGCTACACACCTGAAGTGCCGCGACATCGATCTGCCCTTCAGTTTGTTTTTAATTTCTTTATTTCTTTTGTTTGTTAAAATTATCAGTCCGTTAAGTTACACTGGACTAATTCAGGAACGACCAAGTTCCATTTTAAGCCTTTTTCGTCGAGCCAACTTCACCGAGGTCAGACCAAGCCACGTGGTCAAACAGCCGAATTGCCAGACGGAGGAGGCGTTTTCAATCAGACACGGAGAACCCCGGAGAATCCCTAGCAAAAAGCCAGGATCGGGCAGCTAGCGTGGGACCCGTGCAACAGGCCAAAAGCAGGCTGTCGACAAGCAGTAAGAC
>NC_060150.1:31541291-31621000 GCF_021292245.1 Micropterus dolomieu | reverse complement strand
CAACTTCACCGAGGTCAGACCAAGCCACGTGGTCTCGCCAGCTACAACGAAGGAAACCTGCAAACAGCCGAATTGCCAGACGGAGGAGGCGTTTTCAAACAGACACGGAAAACCCCGGAGAATCCCTAGCAAAAAGCCAGGATCGGGCAGCTAGCGTGGGACCCGTGCAACAGGCCAAAAGCAGGCTGTCGACAAGCAGTAAGACTTAACACATGTTCTGTGATCAGATGTCCATTTTAAAGCTTAAAATCATAGCATTAGTTGACTTTCATTAGCTCTTCTATGCCGTATGAGTCAAATGTTTCCCACAACCGAACCTCCAGGCTCATTGTTCAGCAAATGTTTATGTTCCCTGTATCCAACCATCTTTTTATCACCTTAGTTAGAGAATAAATTCACTGTAATATAATCAAGAGCTGTGTGTGTTGCCTATTTCTAGTTCCTGCCAAGAGAATTGACCCTTTAGATATGAGACTGACTGATTGATTTAAGATAATTGAGCGAACTGATCACTAGTAATAATTGTATGATTATTAAACTACCTAGAGGTCCGGAGACTCTAGGATTATAACAACTCCGGTGGTGCCCTGAAACGAGGAAAACTTTGATTTTATGAATATTAAAATTCATAATTGGGTATCAATTCTCATAAATTTATTAAATTGCATAACTGTCTGCTACAGTTGGTATCAAATTCAGTCCCTACACCCATGCACATTAGTGATTGTGAGCAGCATTGCATGATGTATTTGTCCTTTGTGTCAAGTGATCAACTGACTCTGCAGACAAAATGGAAATGGAAATCAAATCTGACTGTGTTTCTAAGTATGATTAAACCGTTATTTAAACAGACTTTAAACTAATTATTCCATTAACTTAAAATGTTTTACAGTATGCAGGCTTTATTCTAAAAAGTGTGAGTTTATTTTATACTGAATACACACAGATTATTAATTATTATTATTAATATTATCATTAACAGCAAACATATTAGTGTGAGTATCAGTCACAAATGAAAGAAGGTAAATTCTCATGGCTCCATTTAGTAGACCTAAAACAGTGGTGGAATAGTGGAATTACTATCACATATCATTTCCGTATTTGTGTAGGCACATTAACAGTAGATTTCTGGCACGGTACACATATTCACTAACAAATGTGTACACACACATTTACAAATTCTGCAAAAATGTAAATCATGTCATGCATACATACACATTTGCGTCAATCTACAAAAGTATCCAAATAGTAATTTTGCGGCTTTGAAGCATCTGATGCTTATGTAGTCCCAGAGTCCCAGAGATTATAAATGTGTTAAAATGAATAAAAGTGTGAATGTCCATATGCACATCATGAAAATGCCTATTGTTAGTTTGTTAAATTTACATTTCCTTGGAGAAATGAATGAGCTCAGATAACCCCAGAAGAGGCGCTACCAGAGTGAGACTGGATGTGGGTGTGGCTCATGGCTCCAGTAGTTTCAGTGATTCAGGAGGCTGGTCACAGATAACTGTGATCTGATGCCTTAGGCCTGTTTTGCTTGCTTTCAAAACCCCCAGTGCAAGCAGTCAACAGAGACAGCAACATTGATTATTTCAATCAATACCTCCAGCTATTGCTACTGTAGCATTTCTATGATATACTCTACTGTATTAATCTAAGTACAGCACTTATTTGGAAGTCCTCTATAGCAAAACTGAATATTCAATGGAGAAAAAGCAAATATATTTAAAAATTTTGTTTCTGTTGTTGTTGTAGCCTGGAGCAATGACACATGCAGTACATACAGATCTACAGAAACACACATATGCACACACAACCACACACACGCACACATACTGTATATGCACACAACTCAGTCAGGCAGCTGGGAAGCAGTGATGTGGTTGACCTAGATTAGGTCCTGGGTTTGAAGACATGCAGGAGAAACCATCTGCATACAAAGTCAGACATCTTGATCCCCACAGTCAGAGAAATCAGGAAAGAAAGGTAGAAATTATTCCAACGTTTACCCTGCCACAGAATATAGTAAACTTCCTTCCCCATGGTCTTTTTCATACTGTTTTCTTTATTTGGACGTTAGGAAGGCAGAAAGAGGGAAACGTGGGAAAAGCAGACAGACAGGAGACAGGAAAGAGAAATGTAGACAGATCAAACAGACAGACAGAGGAGCCCGCCGTGGTGTTATTTGATCCTTGACCCACTATACTGTCTCTATAGGAGCGCAACGTCTGAATTGCAATTAGGAATGTGTAACTTCATGGATAAGCAGAACATATCATTTGAGAAAAAAAATCTGTGTGCACGTGAATTTGATGTTATGAAAATAAGAAGCTGGATCTTGAATGTGCTATTACTGCCAAATTGCTGTGAAGCATGTCATTCTATATCAATGCAGACACTTCTTGGGCCAATCACAGTGTCAAGATGCATCATCCCTCTCAAGCTTCATCGCGTTTAGTCCAATGGGATCTGAGACATTACATTTGATTTACAAATTTTGACTTGAAATTATGGCAGCCTTATTAAGTCCGCTGGCAGTAACCTTGACTTAAAAATGATTTGAATCCAAAACTCAGAGTCAAAGGCAGGCCAATGCAAGCTTTTACTAAACTGAAACAAAACAACACCGGTGAGGGAAAACAATGGGGATAAGACTTTTAGTGATTACAAATGCTATATTGTGCCTTGTGCCTGGAAACAATGACTGCTCATAAGCAGTTTCATCACCTTGACTGACACACTAATAGATACTGTGGCTCATTAACACGTCTGAAATAATACTGTCGCCTCCCAAAGCCAGACCTGTCGGCAGGAAGGCAGCGTGACCACAGATTCCACTGTCACCTCTGAAACACAAGATGGAAGACAGACAGGAATTTACAGTACGACAACGGTGGAGAAAATAAGAGAGTCGGTGAGCAAGAGAGGCGATCAGGGGCATATGAAGTAAAAACAGGGTTGAAGATCGGACGAGGAGACAGAGGATGAAAGGAGAGCACCAAGACAAAGGAGAGGGTGGGAGAAGAGGTGGGAAGAAATCTGACATTTCCTTTCCTGCTTGATCCTTAATTTTGCCTCACACCTCCCTCTGACTCCCTTCACACCTGTCAGAACAATGTGCACCTGATAATCTCCTTTTAATCGCCATACAGCCAACTACACACACGCACATAGGATACAGGTCTTCCTTCCTTTGCAGTCTGACAATAACCAAACTTCTCTTTCTCAACAAAGTGGTTTGCTGTACAAATATTGAAATATAACAATTTATCTGTAATACATTCTTGATTTGATGTTTAAACATACTACACATAGTATACAACACTACCTTGAAGCTCACATACCTTTTCACCCATTTGCACTTGTCACACTCAGTGGCTGAATGAGTAATGGTGTCCAGTGCTCCTGGATTAGCTCAGAGCCCTGTCATCAGCCAGGATCATTTGTCTCAACATCAGTCAGTCAGCAGGCCAGGCATTAGTCTGCCATTCTGTCTCTCTTTTTCTCTCTCTATTTTTTTTTTAATTCTTTGATCTCCTCTACTCATGCATAGAACTAGAGACTCCAGGGCACTCCGGTAGCTCACCTGGCAGAACGCGTATCATTAAGGCTGAGTCGCTACTGCGGTGGCCTGGGGCCCTATGCTGCATGTCATCCCCTCTTTCTCTCTCCCACATTTCCTGTCTCTTTCTGCAGCTGTCTCTGTCCAATAAAGGCAAAAAAAAAGACACTTCTAAAATCCAGAGACTCCCCCACACATACATGTTCATAATAGGTTTTCTTTCATTGCTCTCACTACTGTGAGGAAAGACCACCTAATGAGATCCTATATTCCCACTTATTCTCTGACTTGTATATTTAGGATGTAAATTTGCTGTATATGTTCGTGTGGAGCATTCCCACTGTTTTATGTATTATATATGTATTATGACAGTACAGGAACCACTGAATTTGCAATGACATATTGCATGAGCAAGAGCCCATGTCATATGGTAAGAATAGCCTATGCATTCCCTGAAGCACATGAATGCATGCATGTAATGATGTGCAATATCTCCAAATCCATTTTTAGCAATGGAAATATAGTCTGTCATATAGGAAAGACTGGGAGTAAAAGCTAACAACTGCCTGAGGGAAGGCTACTTATGACTCCCACCTCACCAAAGCTTCATTTAAGTTTTAGAAGCATTGTCCTTGACTTACAATCCTGTGAGGGAACACAAAGAATTATGCTTTTCACAGTGTTTGCAAACCTATAACCATTTACCGATGCACAGAATATGCTGTAACTGCATTTAATGGATTGACTTTGGCAAGGGCCAAATTTGAAAGAAAACAGAAAAATATGTGGTCTTCATCTAGTCCCTGGGCTGTGGTTTTCTCCAATTACACATTTTTCGTGCCTCTATATATCAAATTTTTTCCCACTGTCCCGCCATGGTGAAATTAAAACTTAACAAATGCTTATCCCACATATTGCCTACAAGTCCTGTTAAGGATGTTAGCAAACCATGGAGAAGACTGTAAGCATGACCCTGTTGCACTTGCTTTACAATATCCTAATTATACAGTGGCAACTGTGACACTGAACAGCTTCTTAAGAATTTGCAACAATGCAACATTCTACACTTTGATTCTCTTTATGGTAGAGACACACAAAAAATACACAATTTTAAGCAATATGACAGGGCTTTTTAGTCCTTCTATTAAAATTATTATTTGTGTGCCTCAGGTTCAGCACCATTCAGCTGGCCCTGCTGGAGAAATAAAGTATCATTACCCCCATGTCCAAAAGCACAGCCAAATGTGGCTTGTCCAGGCTGAGGCCACCTCGAGCAGTTCAAAAACGTTCATTAATGTAATTGAAAGGAGTCTGGCTTCACTGCCGTGGGCAACTAGATTCAAAACGAACCTTGGTAATTTTGCTATTTGGAAAATTGATTGACATTAATAATGAGTGGGCTTTGGCTGGCTCTTTGAGACCCTGTAGTGAAAATCAGCCTGGTGATGGCCAATGCTTGACATAAAAGCTCCAAATATAACTGCAGACACAAATGAAGGGGCATCCCGGGGCTGTCCATGGTGCTGAAAAACACCACTACTCCGATGTTTCTCTCCCTCTGCTCATGATATGGTACAGTTAAAAGGAGCTTCAGCCTTTGATATAGTGAATAAAAAAACTCAGAGTACACAAGCACTATACACAGCTGAAGGTCATTCATGATCATACATCCTATTTGCTATGTCTATTAACTAAGTTAAATGAATGTGCCCTCAGTTATTTTTCTCCCTTCCTGATATAACCACATAGAAAGCTTTGGGATGTAAGTTACTGCGAGGAAAATTATACAATTTCCATTTATATAAACCTATGTCTGTACATTCGAACACAATGTACGGGCACCCTATCCCTCTGAAGTACTGGGAATTCAACATGTGTCACTCTTAAGGCATTGCTCGCCGATGTCTGCAAAATGATCATCTGAGTCGCTGACTTTTGTAGAGCACTAACCTGTTAATGCTGCAGATGACATGCATTCCCAGCACCTCTGACAGATAGAGATTGCATGACTGAATGGACAGAAGTGCTTCTAAAAGCAGCGCCACCACATTCCGTCTTAAACACTTCTTACAGGCACAGAGAGGAAGAGGGAGAACGTGTGTGACATGATCACACAACATTACAGACAGAGAGCAATGAGAGTATGGGGGGTTCCGTTGATAACCTTGACTGCGATAGTTATCATGAGCTGTCTTGTATGTGAAGATATGATTGGCATTTAAAGAGGATAGGGGACAACATTTACCTGGGTATTATCTCTGAGACAGCAGGCCTGAGTCAGTCTGTGATCTAATGAAAGAGTGCAGTTCCTCTGTGACAGGAACAAAAAGGAAAATAAGATATAGGACCAAAGAAAAATGGGTGGTCATTTCATATCTGACTGGTTTTTTTTTATTCGTTTTACATACTGTAGTAAATATGAGAATGTTAAGATTCAAGCAGAAACTGTTACACACACAGAAACCGGGCTTCAATAAACCTGTCCTCTTCACTAATTTCTGCCTCCCTCTGAGAAAGCATCCAGTTGTTTTTGCTCTTGTTTGCACTTGGCTCTCCAATCTACAATGTGATGCCACCCCCCACCCCCACTAAATAAGTAGGGTATCTAATTGGAGAGTAGGAGATAAAAACTGACAGGGGTCTGTATTCTAAACGAGCTGGATAGATATGGAGAAAAAGAAGGACGTACGACAAGAAACAAGAAAGGAAAATACAGAGATGGCAGAAGAAGAAATGAAAGGAATGGCAACGGAGAGGCATAAAGGGAGCGACTTCACACATGCCCTGCTGCAGTCTGATAATCATGTGAGCCTCTGTGACTTTCAAACACAGTCTGCTTGCCCATACACTCGCACAAACACACATGGTGTATTTAAATTGGTTACATAACTAGCTGTTCTACAAACCAAAATAGATACATACAATATAAATACACTGCCTCACTAATTTGAATCCAGTGACCAGCTGGGAAAATCTAGGTGGGAAAGTAAATTCATAACATTGTCCATCCCCCGAAATGCTACTTTTATTTGCCCTTGAAAAATACATAAATGGCAATGCTTTCAAGTGACCAGCAGCACAAAAAGCAGCTACCAATTGTAAACAAAATAAATAAACAATAAAGTAAACAATAGTCCTTTCAAAAAATGCAAACTGATTGAACAAAAGGAAATTGCTGCCAGGAAAAATGTTGTGCACTTTACAGGTTACTCTTACAGACATAAATCAGTTACAGTTTGATTTTACTTTTATTTTTTGTTTTTTTTCAAAGAAAAAATAATTTGTGGCATTTTAATACTAACTACTGTAGAGTATGAGACCTATAAACCCACAGTGTAGAGGATGTGCTGTGTGGCAGACAGGAAGATATACCCCGGAGAGTTGGATGAGAGGCCGGGAGCTGTTGGGAACATGGCTATAAAAACTAACATCCACACATTCTATCCCTTGCAGCCCTGACATTTAATGCATACATAATTTACGTGAGGTGACAGCGCTTGCAAGCACGCACGCACACACACAAAAACTATTCTGATTTCCATATAAGGGAACCACCTGTAAGTAAAGATCAGACAGAGACTATATGTAGTCAGTGTATTAGTAGCTGCTATCTGGCTTCTTCAAACAATTGCATTACACTAATAATCTTATAACCTGTCAAATGGGTTAATCCCGCCACATCACATGAACAATTCAACTGAATACAAAAAGAAAAAGAAAGCTGAAATACATGCATGAATACTGGAAAATTGATTGTCGTCATGTCTTAAAGGTTCCAAGATCCAATACCTGTTGTTGTTATATTTCTTTCCTATTCACAACCAACAGTAAGTCTCTTTATCAAATCCACTGCTAGTTGTATTAGCATTAGTCCCTTAAATATAGATATTATTAAAGGTTCAGTAGGTAACTTTTATAAAAATATATTTTTGGCATATTTGCTAAAACGGTCATTACATGACACAGATAATCTGTGGAAAAAAATCAGATTCCTTTAACTCCTCCTAGTGCTCCTAATGCCAATTTACAAGAATCCACCGCGCCCGAGTTAAAATAACCAATCAGAGCTAGAAGCAGTCTCTAATGCAGTGTCAGTCACTACTCGTGCAAACGCTGCACAGGCCCCTCCTCGTGCATATATGAACACGTCCTGGCTCCAAGCAGAGCTTCGGGCTCACTATGTCCAATGCCATTCATATTGATATTGACGAGTGGCAAAGAGGTGTGACAACAAACAAGTGCATGGTGTACTAGCCTCTCATCCCTGCTGTTTAGAAGTTGTCACAGCTGCCTCTGAAGCCTGGGGTGCTCTGCCCTGGGCTGCAAAGCGTTGGTGGAGTCAATGAGATAGGGACCGGTGTCTTGGCAAGACTTTTTTGCCATAGAAAGCGAGCCCTAGATAAGAATACAAGGGATATATAAGGGACAAGGTTTTGCCAGAAAACAGGCTCCTTCTGCTGCCGAACGAACCTGTGGGTTTGGTGGGAAGGGCTTAGCGGAGTGATGCGAGCAGCAGAGAGAGACGCGGAAGGTTTTGAATTGTATGTTCAGTTGTTACCGACTGCTGCTTTAATTCTTCAAAAAGTGCAAATAAAAAGAATATAAATTGTTAGACATGCCGTGAAGGCAATTTAAATAGATATAAATATAGGGGAGAGCAGGGTGATTTGAGCCCGTGGGGAAGTTGAGCCACCCCTTGTTTTTTGGCAACCATAGGCAAAATTGGTCATGCGACCACACATTTTTGAAGAGTCATCCATTTTACTCATCCTGTAATGGAGAGAGGCCCATGGAATAAGTCCTAAGCACATTTAAGATAAAAACTTTTTTTTTTCGTTCAAAGTGATTTTTTTATGTTCAAGGAGTCCTGATTCTTGTGTCTGAACAATTACAGACAGGTTTGAGAAAATCTTATGCATGCGTTTGCTTTACGAAGTTACAATATGAGGCTATATGTTTAGCATGACATTACCCTTAAACTGCTGGATGACACAAATTTGTTAAAATGGCAGGATGGGGTAATTTTAGCCAAAAGACCTGGGGGAAGTTGAACCAGATAATTGACTGTAATTTTACGTTGCATTCTTATGCATCACCGAAATGATGTGACATTATGCATTTTAGACCAGAAACCATCATGTCATGCTTCTATAAATGGAACACAGAGAGGCGTCGATTCCTATTGTGGGTTTGGACAGAGTAGTGGGAGAAGTACAGAATGGGAAGTCCATTCATCAGGTGGCAATGGTGATGATAAACAGCATGACTTTAAAGCAATACATTAAAATGAAACAACTTGCCGACATATCAAAGTGCAATTGAATGTTGAGTCCACTTTTTTGGAAAGCCGTATTTTGAAAACAGTTTATTTTAGATCCAAATTGATTATTGCCAGGGATGCACCAAAAAAATCCTAAAATATATGTACATATTTTAGTTGGAGGTTATTACTGTCATGTCCTCACTTTAAAGACACCGCAAGTAAAAACTGGTTCAACTCAACCCGCTCTCCCCAACAGGTACATCTATGTGAACAGTTGACACCCAGGCGCATAAGCCCCCACAGGGAGGTAAAGGCACACATGGAAGGCTTGGATGTTATTTTCATGCTGTTCCAGCTGCTCAGAGCTGAAAGTTTTCCTGCTGGTAGTGTTTGATCCCACTGAGATCCCGTATCTGTCAGAGGAAGGGAGATACCGCTGGGGCCGTGCAGCTTCAGTCAAATGCATGATGTCATCCTCTCGCTCTACTCTCCCTCTCCTTCTCTCTCACCATCCCTCTCTCCCTATCTCCATTTGCTGGTCTCCATCACTCCTTTTCCTTCCCTCTCCCATCTCTTTCTTCATTTCTTTCATGTGCTGTTGTGATGTGCCTGCCCTCGGAGACAATCATCTTCTGTACAAAGAACAGTTCTGCTGCAAGTGCAGAATTTGAATTTCTTTTGCAGTTTTGTCATGTAAATCAATGGGCATCAAAGTTCTAATTTGTTTCCTAGCTCTATAACATCTTTTTGTTTGCTGCTGCACCCGTCATGTAGCATCTGCCCCATCGTTACCAGTAATATAATAACAGGATTCTAACATGTGAATGTGCAGGTGTGCATGTGTATGCAGTGTTCAAATGTGGGAGGCAGCTGTGTGTGTGAAAGAATTGTCGCTGTGCTGGCATTTCTGTTCTAATGTTGTTGTCCTATTCTCCTCCTTATCAGCCACAGAACACATTCCTCCAGACAAACGCATGAACGCATGTCTGTGTGTGTGTGTGTTAATTTGTGTGCGCACGCGCCATTTTAAGCCATAATTGCGACTGTTTGTTTGGCAATGCCTGAATAAGTGCGCAACATCATGTGCAACTATGTGTGAGTCTGTCAGAGAGACAGTGAAATAGGGGGAGATAGGACAGCAGAGAGAGTGAGAGACAGAGAAAGATAAAGGCATTCAGTGCTCACTCTCTCTGGGTCCAAAGCCCTTGGGTGTCACAGAAGAGTTCCACTGTGTTAATCTCTGTGTAATAACTGAATCACAGAGAAAACAATAGAGCTCTCTGTCCCTTTTCACAAGCCAAAAGGCCTTCAGGCAGCTGGTTAGTCTGTCTAACTGTGTGAGTACAGAATGTGTGTATGTGTGTGCGCACACATACACACGCATGAAAACTGAAAGCCAGACATAGAGTGCTCTGTCTGATCTGTATAAAGTGAGCGAGGTTAGGAGATGTTTCTGTCTGAATCCTCAGTCGTGCTTTCTAAACAGGTTTCTGCGAAAACAAACACATGCAAACACAGGCGGGCCGGAACATTCAATTCATTTCAAATCCAATGCATTGTGAAGCAATAAGAAAAAAACAGAGAGACGATCAGAGCGTATTGTTCACAATGTGACTTTCTGAGATGCTCTGTCAAGTCCAATCCCTGCTGCTCCATAGTTACTCATTAAAAAGCATTCAGGATATTTTTTCTCTTTCTTTCCATCCATTCCTCAGAGGTGTGATCAGCCTTCTTAGTAACTGCTATTGCTGCAGGAGACATATGGGACCTCAGTGAGCTGTTAACCTCCTGGCTTGGCTGTGCCCTCTACCAGTGAATGTGTGTGTGTATGTGTGCGAGTGTGCGTGCATGCTCGCGCGCGCGCGTGTGTGTGTGTGTGTGTGTGTGTGTGTGTGTGATAGATGGACAGAGACAGACAGAATACACTGCTTGGTTTGGGGGGAGAGAGAAAGGAAAAAGTAAAGCACCATTAACTGATTGTTTGCCAGTGCACTTCACATTGAAGCTATTGTACAGCTTGGTCTCCTACCTGAACATGAGAACCAAGCTATCAAGATTATTTGAGGGTTGTTTAAGCCTGATACAGTGAGTCTTTTCCAGTGCTTCTCCTAAAAGCATCAAGAGTTTTAACACAAAGATCAACAAAACATTCCGCCCCCGTGTGATGACCTTGTTATACTTCAGACGATAAGCACAGTGAGTCTTGTCGCATTTGGTGAACAATGGTTTCCAAGGAAACAGACAACAAATCAGGCAGGCAAGAAAATAGAGCCAATGCATGAATTAAGGGAATACATGATCTTTGGGCGTTTCTATGGCTGCCATTTTATCATTATGCTTATAAGTGGAGGAAGCAAGTGTGTGTATACGTGTGAGAGGAGTTGCGCTGTGTTTTTGTTCTGTCCTCTGCCCAGCGTCAACTCACACTGAAAGCGTTTCAGAAGTGTTTCAGCAGCAGAGCATTTAGCCTGGCCTATGTTGTTGGCTTGTTGTTTATTTATTTATTTATTTTCTTGTGCTTCTAGTAATGATCACAGCTCTGTGAACCGGTTTTGTTCCGTTCTTTGAACCGGCTTCGTATCCCACATGGAGCATTTCAGAATAAAAGCTTTTTGCCAGCCTGATTTTGCTTACTTGTTTTTGTGCTTCTACCATGGTATGTATGCTACACAGTTAAATTTCTCTTGTTTTATCTGTCTTAACTGTGTTTATTGTTGATATTCGAGACTTCGAGGGAATTTTATTTTGAAAATCGTCCAGATTCTTTATTCCGTCTCTGTGTCTGACTTCCTGCCAGGTTCATCTGCTCTATGCTGCTTGACATGGTTTCCGTCAAAAAATAGATTGGCAGCATACTCTCTCCAGAGCTGAGCAGATGTTTCTGGGACGCGCTGCAGCCCTTCAGATGTGAGCACAAGCATTGACTAGAATGGCCGTGATCAGCTCCGGCAGCCGCAGATCAGATTGGACTATTGGCATGAGTCCGGGGTCAAGTAAACTTGGTATAAATTACTTGGTAGCAGGTGGGCCCCGTGATGAAGCTCTGCCCCCACTGTGAGGAGTGTCTAGCTCTGCTCCTACTTATACTGCTTTGCTAAGAGGAAAATTATGACATTTTTTTAATATGAAGAATAAATCAAAGTCTGCAGCTACTTATACTACTTATTTGTCCAGCTAAATGTTTAATGCAATTCTCCAAAAAGACCATCAATATCAAAACACTATTTTTAACCACCAACAGTAAGTCAGTCTGTCACATGAACTAAACTATTCAGACTGTGAGAGTGAGAACTGGCTAGCTACCATCAGAAAGCTGTTTGGTTGATGGGAGAGATCCAAATTTCGGAGATCCAGATTGCCAAACTGCCTTTCAGCCATTTGTCCTTGTTTTTGCTCTTTCTCGTCAACAGTGCAAAACTGCAGTTGCAAAGCACCTCTGCACAGAGAAGAAGAAGTGGAAGAAGAAGAGAAAATGACACTGCATTCTCCTCTGTTTCCCTTCATAAAAACACTGCATCACACCCACAAGCACACAATTAGGCACTGACTACATGACTGTTAGACTGACTACATGACTACAGAAATGCGTCTCTCAGTCGTAAAGGCAGCTAGAATAATCAATAGCAAAAATTAACACCGTTTTGATCACCCAACCTCTACCATTTATACTTTATGTTCATTTGAGCAGTTATAAATATCAAACCATTTACCTAGGTCTGGATCAATTGTGATTGGCTGAATGCAGTTCATTATGTGAAATTAGACACCTCTGAATGAATGCACTTCAATAACCAAATGGATTTTGTTGTCTACCATGTTGCCTTTTCCTGTACACAGCTTGGCAACAGGAAAATACTACGCAAATAGCAACACACAATGACTATGGATGCAATTTAGAGTTAAATTCATCTGATTAACCTTCTATGTACTCCTCCACACTGGTACCCTGTCATTTAATGAAATTATTGATTTTGCTTTTTAACACAGGTCTGCCTCAGAGATTTGATTACAGGTAACTCTGTTATTTTCAGGCTTCTGGCATTTCCTCACCAGTATGTATGACAGACCGCTACTATAAAAATTCATATTTCCCCTTCAGCAGGTCATAATGATCCCACTTTAATGATAGATCAGCCCTTCCTCACTAGGCCACAGGTAATGAGATCTTGCCTCTCTGGGTATTCCTACACATGCCTTTGTCACATGAATGAATAAATGTAAAACAATGAATATGAATGAACATGAAAAATAAAACCCAGCCAGGCCGTGAGAAGTAGACACAACACACACAGATTAAGATTAATTCTAAAAGAAAAAAATATACTAAAAAAATATACATTTGTTAGTATTGTCAGTATGACAACATGATCCGAAAATTCTAAACTAAAGCCACTTCACCAAACTTGTACTGCATACAGAATCTACAGCCATGTTAGTGTATTATTGATCAAACAGAATAAGTACTTATTCACGCTGTACTTTGATGTACAACTCGAAAAAATCTAATCCCCTCCCTCTACTTGCCTATTATATCACTCCTTCCCTACAATGGGCCACTGATCTCTATGCTGTCATAGCAGCCAAACAACCTGGCTAATAGTTACCAAGGCTTCTCTACAACTGGACCTGAATGGCACCCCTGGCTCTTGCTGGTAACCTGCTGACCCTCAATTTACCCTGAGTGTATGTGACAAAGACAAAAAACAAGAGAGCGGGTGTATGATTTCTCAAGTGATTATGGTATTCGCACCGGGATACATTCGCTGTGTGTGTGCATGTTGCCGTGTGTCTGTGCATCACATGTACACCTACAGCATGTGCATGAGCCAGACACAGCATGGAGCCGCGTCCACTAAGCCTCCACCAGTCAGCCGACAAAGACTGTCCACCGCTGGGCATGAGGCTGAGGGCGGTCAGCCTCCACTGGAGAAGCCGGTGGAGACCTCTGTACTCTCACTGGCCTCCTGCTGTCTTAGTGAATGTGCCATAATGGGAGAAAGAGTAATGCTGCCTGACTAACCAATTTGCTGCGTAATGTGTTTGCAGAACATCTTACGCTGTATACAAAACAGAAAAGTCTGTTACATATCTGTGTGGTTGCATCTTATGTGTGCATGTACCTGTGTCTCAATCACAAAATTGGCTTCACTGACCCATCAAAATCATTCTAGATGGGGGGGGAAAGAAATTGACTCCTTCGAAAACAGGGTTTATTGCAATACTCTCCTGGTGGAAGACATGGAAATGATGTAACGCTTTGAAACACTTGACGGGATCTAAAAACGTCCGCTCCTTGCTCGCCCCCACCCCCATCATAACAGTTTAAGGCTTGGCGTGCTGGCGGGCTAAGAACCTCCAAAAGATCAAAGTCAGACACCTCACTGTGCCTTTGGTTTCATTAGACCTTGTGATCCCACATTTTTCAACAGTTCAACAAACTTGTCACGCATCAGTTAAGAAGAGGTTGAAATCAGCGTTCCATTTCTTAACCTTAGCAGAATAAAACTGATTACAACTTTCATTTCTTATTTTGGAAAGAAGACAGCTTTTCCTTATAAATAAACACTTGGTGGACTGTGTAACAAAAAGTAAAGACAAAGGGGTGCGGGTGAATTGAGAGACACTCTTTCATTTGAAAGAAAGGGGTTCAAGCGCCCAAAGAAGATTGGGCGCTTGAACCCCTTTTGATCAAACGCACTATGAAGTGCTGAATGCCTCCCAGCTTATGGTGACACTGTTGTGTAGCTGATTCTTCCCTCTGAACTTTTTGATGGGGAGTATAGTAAAATGCTGGTGAAAAAAAGTTCCATCTTAGAGCTGTTCCTAACCCAGCTTACAATGGGATTCATAAATGGCAAATGCCCTAACATAGAAATCACTTCTATGTCATTTAAATATGACCTTTTGAATCTGGAAACACTAATATTGACCGTCTACCAGAAATAAAGGTGCAGATAAGGTAACTTGCCTGCAGTAAATGTAATCCCCAGCTTTTCTTGCTGCGTCTGTGAAATCAATATCATTTTATTTTATATATTGGAGAGACCCATATGTAGTCCATTTCAGTATAAAAAGCTTTTTGAGCCGAAGGTTCCTTTGTAGAGACAAACTGGGAAAGCATCTTCCATCATTCCATGTCTGCAGTGCAGGTCAAATTAGTTGAATTATTATCAGGTAAGCAAACTGGTAGCAGTGCAGCAGGGAGCTACTAACTCAATCCTCCCACCTCCACCGATTTCTGGCAATGGCTCACTCTGTTTCCTGCAGTGTCTGTGTGTGTGTTTGTGTGTATGTTTGTGTGTGTGTGTACAATTCCCTGGCTGCAAAGTGGATTTTTGTTGCAACTATAGTGTATATAATCAATTGTTTGTCTCTTGGTTTTAAAATATGTGTCGTCTTGTCTATCAGCAGTCCACAGAGAGAAAGCGAGGGGGGAAAAGAGAGCTGAGAGTGACAGAAATGGTGCGTGTGTGTGTGTGATTTCTGTGCATTTCTGGAATTCTGCGAGTCTCTTTTTCTCAGTCCCTTTCAAAGGCCTCTCTCTGACACATAAAGACTTTCACTCCAAATCTCTGGCACAAGCCCAAACCCAGCAGATTTCGAGCCTAATTGGCCTAAACAACAGCGAGGGGTATCTTGTCTTTGCAAATGACTGTAGCACTTTGTAAAGAATGTGCGAGCAGCCTTTGTTTGGTGTGTTTAAAACCTTCCCTAAATATAACTGAACCTCAAAATTAGCAAAGTAACGTGCAGGTATGATACATATTGTATAACCCAAGATAAATTAAGCGTTATGACAAAATAAATGGCTGCTAAAGTTGAAGCTCAGATGGCATTTTGTCATCATCTGTTTTTTTTTAATTGGAGCATTGTCAGTATCCAACGTGTAACCAGTTTTTTTTTCAGTCACCCTGTCTGCGTGTGAAGCCAGTTGTTGTTAAAATTTCACGTGCGTACCAGCGAACAGCCCTATTCTGTTTTTGGTATACAGTACCACACATATCTCCAACAGATTCCAGCCATAAGTGGTATACACAACAGTAAGGTGTGGCTATGCTTTGCAAACATTTAATGAAAAGCCTATGGGTCACTTTATTATTTTTCTTACCCATTTCATGATTGAAAACTTTCCAAAACACAATCTGTTTTCCACTCCGTTTCTCACAAGCAAGACAGAGCCAAGCTGATGTACTACTGTGGTGCCAGTGTGTACATAACACCGTTAGAAATTCATGAGCCGCACAATATAGTTAATTTATATGCGGAGAGTTGCTTGATGAATTATACATAGCAGATGCAACCCACAGAAGACAGATGAGTGAAATTAATGTGCGCTTGCACTTCTAGATACTAGCCATAGTTGGGATCTCGATGGTATACCCATGTATCACGTACATATCACAGATAATTAAGAAGTAACATCAAATGCTACTTATGAGGCAATTTGATGCCAAATGAGAATCCACAGAATTTCCTTTGCTAAAAAAATATCAGAATTCTGTACTTCCCAATAAAACACTGGGGGAAAACAAGGTTTCAGAGTGTATTTGACTGCAGTCTGGTGTGGTGAGTATGTTCTACACTGAGCCGCCAATCAACTTTGAGGCTCAATAAGACATTGTGCAATACATTGAAACCCCTGCTTAAGGACAGCTATAGGAAGAGACACGGCTGGTTTAGGGATGTTATTCTCCTGTTTGCCTGTGAACATTTAAAGCAACCCCACTGCAAACTAGAGAAAATTACAGGGGGGAGTTTTTAATAAGTAATTCCTTTAAAATAGTAATTCAACCCTAACATTACTAATTAGTGTGCTCAAAATAATTATTGTGTTCTCTTCATACATTAGAATTACTTAAAGCTAGGGTAGGCAACATTGGAGAACTAGTAAAAGAAGGCTAGATTTTGAAAGTATCCAACCTAAAAATCTTCCCTTCAGGCCTCCGTCCAAGGTGCATTTTCATGCACAGTGAGTGCACGGCCAGAGTGCATGCAGGTGGGCAGTTAGAAAGGCAGATCAATCTGGCCGAATGAAATGGCTCATGGGCTCATTACAGTCCTACAACAGCCACAGATAGTGTTGTTTTTTGTTTATTTTTTTCTACCTCAGTTTTAATTTGTCCCACATTAAATTGTTCTTGTTCCCTTGACAATTAATATGCACCTGTAAACTTATTACAGTTTTATTTTTTGTTCTTGAACTGAGATACATGGATATATTTTGGCTGTTAAACACATTAGGTTGTAGCATCCCTTGGAAAAGGCAAATTCCTGATTTTTCATAAAACAGAAAGGGAAGGGACAAATTATGCGATTTGTGGAAACAGTTAAATTATTTAAAAGGTAAAAATAACTAAACTGAGAGACCGAAAAAACCATACGAAGCACATGATTAGTAATTTAAAGGGATCATTTGTAATTTGCGGGCACAAATTACAAAACTGATGGGACATTTCTCAAAGGTTTCTGCCCTGACACCTCACAGTCTGAAAAAATGGTAAAATAAGAATATCACTTTATTCCTCCATCATCTGGTTGGTTGAATTTCATTGCAGAGAACATCCAGCATCCACTGCATGCATACTTACAGTTTTTTAGCATGAAGCATTCCTCTTCCTGAAGTCTGTGATATATAATTCATAGCCCACCACTGGCTTCACAACAAAACATACACCTTCATCTTCATCGTTCTTTACTCCTGAATAACTTCATGTTTATGTCGCTCTCTAGAGCACAACAGTCCATGGGAGTTCCACTTATATTTTAATCTGAAAACACCCAAAAGAAGAAACCTGTTCTGTTAAAAGAAAGCATTTTGTTGTCAGGCATGCTGTGTAACAAAGGATGCCTCAGGAGGAACTGGGCATAAATAAAAATGCTGAATATCAGGATAGAGCATAATACAGCTTGCAGTGACACAAGCTTTACTCGGAACAAGCACAATGTGTAGCTAGACTGAAAACCTGCCTTTGTTAACTCAGGGACTGTGAAATGAAATCGAATAATGTGGACAGCGGGAGCTGAGGCTCGACTGTGGATGTAGCTCTCCAGTGTCAACACACATCAATAAACAACCTAATAAAAAGCCCCATGGTCAAAACATTATTTCAGCTGCCGTTCCTCTTTCAGACGTGCTGAAAACACTCACAGCTAAATCCTCACACAGTTTCTTCCTTACAAATTGTATTATGTGGTCTGTGTCCTACAGGTGGTTGCTTCTGATCTCTGACGTCACTCTCTTTCTGTAGCCATACCTTCTTCTTTCTTTTTCCATTGATCGAGGTGGACACAAATCCGCACACACATAAACCCTACACACCACGGCAATAAAATAAAGTGGCTCGATCCATAAACGGGCCACATTGGTCTAATCTCTATCTCTTACTGAGTGTGTCTCTCCCATCATTTCCATCAGACCCTTTTCTACAGATATGAGACAGCGTCTGATTGACAGGTGGAAGTAGCCACAGCAAAACATGGTTGATAAAGATCAGTGTGTGCTGCTGATGGGCTGTCTGTTGATCCGACCACAGGCATTGGGTATGGCATTTATACCACTTGGCTGGCCTCAAGCTTTTAAGATAGAAATACTACTGTGTGTGTGTGTGTGTGTGTGTGTGTGTGTGTGTGTGTGTGTGTGTGTGTATGTGTTGATAGGGGATCCATACTTACCCAAGATCTAGTGAATGAGAAAAGTTCAGATATTGTCTTTAAGTATCCTTTGGGCTCTGCACAGGCACAATCACCTCACCGATATCACTGATGCTCAATAGATGGGTTATCAGGGATGTTCTGAGCGGTTTTAATCACCCGCTGCAGAGCGCCCCTGTCCTGGGCCGTGCACATCCCATAACAATTTGTGTTGTTTTCAGTCAAGATGCTTTCCTCTTAAAAGGTTCAGATTCTTTAGAAACCCATCCCTTTGATTAGTGATTCTTTTCTCTTTTAATAATCAAAAACTGCCAGTGGCTATGGAGACAATACCCTTAAAAGGGCTTTTGACTTATTGACTACTGACTCTTTGATCTCAAAATTCATGTTTAAGCGTGCAAACAGGCTGTGCATTGTACTCTACTGGTGGTGGGTTCTTAAAATGCACTGTTCCTCTGACCCATTGCATGTCCTCTACATTATAGGCTAAAATGGAGAAAACTAGAGAACCAGCTTCTATAGATTATTTCAACGATTCATCGATGCGTCGTTTAAGAAGAACTTCTGCTTGACGGCAGCGGTGTTGACACTGTAATTCAAGAAAATACACGTGAAATGGGAAATGGGAAATGGGAAATGAGTGATCCTGCACACGAAACAGCTGTTGTTTGTTATTATTGTTATTAGCAATTATAAAGACAAATTATAAAGACAAAGAATATGGGTGAAAGGATGGATTAGCACACGCAGGTAGCAGGGATTGTCTGAGCTACAGAGAGAGCTGGAGGTGAGTAAAGGTGTAGCCCCCGACACCCAGTTAACTCATGACTGTGATGTTACAACTCACGGCCCAAAAAGGAGAACAGCAAACGCACGTGTGTACATTTTCAGCTGAGGACTGCGGCTTACTTTGGCTAGCCTTCAACTCAACAATCAATCATGATTTCAGTTAAATGCTAAAGTTGCTGTTACTGTTACCTTGTCTGTGGTCCACTGGCAGAACACCGGCTGCTTTTGGTTCAGGTGCCGTCATGCTGTTGCCGAGGCGACATAAGTTTCGTTTTACGGTGGACGGACGGCAAGATTACAGAGTTGTTGTTTTCTTTAGCTTGAAATAATCACATACTTTGGACACTTTCACACAAAAGAATTTGCATCGATGCATTTTAGTAATCAAGACACCAAGCCATCTGCGAAGTAACATGAGGAAGCGTTCTGTATTCAACACGAAAGATGGGAAAATCATGAATAATGGTAAGGCTTATGCAAGTGCCTTACAGTAACTTTAACCCGCCACTCAAGTGAAGCAGCAGAGACACTGCAAATGAAGAACATCATGGGGTTTCAGTAATGCGGCTAAGGATTAGGTTATGCAGGTTGTGCTCAAATTAATTAGAACATTTGCGTGTTAGTTCCCATTTGTTCAAACTTGTATTTTATTTTAAAAGTGATTATCCTGATTTGTAATGTGTGAACCCTCAAACGCAAGCGCGCACACGCACGCACACACACACACACACACACACACACACACACACACACACACACACACACACAAACAGCAGCAATCAAAACTGCAGTTGCAACAAGTGTCCAAAATGAAGCAGCTATTATTTTTGTTGCCTGTAGATGGTTTAGGATTAAACTGCAGGATTAAAAAGTCTGCGACTGGATGACAATAGCTGGACTTGATTTCAGGTGGTGAAGCACATGGCATCATGTGCCCTTGTGTACAAAGAGAAGAGCAATGATGTGTGCGGTAAAAGAAGGGAAAAGTAATAAACATACACACAGTTGCTCACCCTCACATACACATCTAGGTGCAGGTGTTCATTTCCCATTAAACACGTTATTTTCCACTTGACCAGCCAGCAAGATAATACTACGTTGCTGTGCAGAGAGACTATAGATGAAGCCGACAACAATAAACCTCCCTTCTTCCGGCCACGTAACATGTCATTATGCCAAAGCTTTTTTTCTCTCTCTCGCACTTTCACTTCAGCTTAAACATTTTCTCCTGTGAGGCAACTTGCAATGTCCTCACACCTGCTTATTTTTAGAAATAAGACCAAACTGGAGACTGTCTAATTACTTTCTTGCACATATAGATTTCACCGAAAAGGCCGTCGCGAAAGTTCAGCCAGGAAAAAGGGCAAATTCAATGTCTTAGCCAATAACAGTGGGAAAAAAAGAACAAATAGGTGTTGAAGCAATGGTGCAAACAACAGCATTAACACAAAGTCCCGCACGCCCTTGTACACACACATGCACTCAAAAGCACACGCGTACATAGACTTCCCAACCTGTGGACACGAATATGTGGATTCTGATGACAAACCCCCATACATGCAGTAAAGGTCAAAATCACACACATAGACACCAACGGATGAACAAACAGGCACACTTGCACACTCAGTCCTACACGCACAAGCCAACTCTGGGCTTCATTTTCGCCCAGGGAAATCAAGATGATCTGTGCTCCAACTATGGCTTCTCTTTGATGCTCAATTAACTCAGGCAGACCTGGCTAGCTGAGCCAATTATTAATTCAGCTTAGCAAGTACATTGTGGCTGGCACAGAAGTGATGTCATGGCTAGGCAACCACAGACACACTGCTCTCACTGTAGGGCCTGCACTAAATAAATACCATTAGGTTTTAATATGCATAATTTGAATTTTTGACAATGGCAAATATAGCATGGTGCAATTCTGTGGTTTCCCTCATCACGGTCTGCAATTTGTTCTTCGCACCTTTCTGTCACTTCCTGCTATTTAATGATTCCTTGCCTGGGGTTCTACCTGCTTATAAGCCATTCTTACTCCCCAACAAGCTCTGTTGCTAAGCTCTTCCCACCTCTGTCTTTACTTAATTTATCTCCCCCCAACTTTTTCACATTTTACCCCTTCCTTCATCCCCTCTTCTCTCACATGCATCCTCTCTCTTCAGTTTAAAAAAATCATTTATTTCCTTTCTCTTCATTTTGTCTCTTCCTTTCTTCCCTCATGCCTTTCTTTGTTTTCCCCTGCACTAAAGACTGAAGGGAAGGAGGGTTGATAATGGAGCAGAGGAGGTGGGGGGGGGGCAGTGGGTGACAGAGGGAGTCCCATCTGCAGTGAGCTCATTAGAAGACGGGAGGAGAATCGGCGGCAGAAACACACTAGTAAGCATCCACACACCCCTCTCTAAATCTCTCTCTCTCTCCCTCCCTCCCTCTCTCTCTCTTTCACATATTGCTGCCTTGCTGGACTCATTCCAACAGTAACACATCGCTACTTCCTCTCTCTCTCCCTGTCTGCTTCCTGCTGCGCTCCTCAAAGTCCTGCTCTCATTAATCACTACAATATACAATACACAGCAATTGGTGAATGGTTTTACCTTTTATCACCTTCCAGTACTTTGAGGCCATATATTTTTTACTACATGTGGCATCAGTGGAAATCGAGCTATAAATCCAAAGCATTGTTAAAGCTGGATGACTTTTCTTCTTCTCTTTCTTTTTCTGTGAAAGAAAGGGAAGTGTGACACATTACTGATAGGGAGATTTAATGCTCAAGGACACTAAGGAAGGCTAAATCTCTAACTGGTGCCTGAGCTTGACCCTACTTTTGTAGATGATGCCATGAACCTTCCTGACAGATGATTGGAAGAATTCTCAGCAGTGCCTTCAGTCTAAAAACCTGCCTCCCAAAGTGGGGAAAAAGAACCACCTACTTCTAAGTCATCGTACAGTCACTTTATTTGTCCAAATTATACTGCCATTTGGAGCCACTGTAATGTAAAGTCGCCAATTGCAGGTGTAAAGAGGCAAACCATGCCCGTTGCACACTGTCCACTCCTTAGGATACATTAATGGAGCTGGAAAGCATGAAAATAGGGGGTGGTGTCATATCAGCAGAAAGCCTGGCTATATCATCTTAAGTCTTTTGTGTAGCATTCCAAGCACTATTCCCATATTGTCCATCTTCTTGTAATTTAACAGTATTTTTTTCAACTGATCCCCGAACAGGGAAATTTCTCACTGCGTCCCCTTCTTTACAAAGAGTCCAAAAGGTCAGCGATAAACCAACATCCTTTGAGCTGTGAGGTATTCTGTGGGTTGTAATCTGACATTAAAACGATCCACTTGCCGGGTTTGGCTATTAACTCTGAAGGCAAGTATTCCTATTCCTACTTGAAGGCTCCGGGTCGGATTTTCCGCGAAATCCAGTGACTGACACCTGCGTGCGCGCTCCTGAGGATCTCGCTTTGTCTACTGACTTTGCACTCAGCAGTGACGACACTGCAACTTACGACATGGAGTCTGCTAACACTAAGAAACGACCTGCTCCCAGCACAACACAGACTCCAACACAAACTCCACATAAGGATAAAAAACAATAAAAGTTTTATCTGCTGAAGCTCATCAGGCCTAATGTGAATCAGATCAAAAACACGGATCAACATCGGCAGGGCTTTTGAATCATGGAGAAACCTCCGCTTTATTTTGGGTATAAAAACAGACCCAGAGTTGGCTTTCATCCTATTGGACAGGTAAGCTAACATTACTACAAAGCATGTAAAATATATTTTGATTTTGTGCTTCAGTTGGCTCAAGTTAGATAGTGTTAGCTCGCCGGCTAACGCCGAGCAGTTGCTAATGTTGTCCAGTGCAAAGTTATATCGCTTTCACATTACTTATCCAACTAATGTTTGTTTTTATTTACTCTTTTGTACAGCACTTTGTGATTTTATCTGAGAAAAGCGCTTTATAAATAAACTTTACTTACTTACATGTTACTTTCCTCTGTACCACTGTTATGTCAAAGTGTCAAAGCCTGCAAGAAATGATGTAATGGTAAAAAGCTAATGTGGAGCGATTTGTTTACTATCCCATAGTGATGCAGCCACGAGCAGCCAGCAAACGCTACAGTAGCTCGGACCTGCCGCTGTTTGCTTCATAACGTTCAATTTAGATTTATTGCCTTTTACTGATACTCAGGTACACAGCTTCTCCACCTCTCAGTCGCTGTAACTAACATGACCCACATAATATACAACCCAGAGGAAGAGCCATCCACTAACACTACAGTAAATGTACTTACTGCGGTCTAACTGCTATAAAGTGTGACACAATCTCGTTATAATATTCAGTCCAGCTCACTAACAGTTTCATTATCATCCAAAACATGTAGCTGTGCTGAAATTGCTGAGCCTCCGGTGACAGATACACAGATAGTAAAGACAGTTACTGAAAGCAGCAGGCGAGCTAACGATGTAGCACGTTGGCTAAATGCAGTGTAACGTTATCATGTAACGAGCATGGATTAGTTCAACATCAAGCTGATAAAAATATTACTGTAAAGTTGTAGTGGGAGTTTAGCTGAGTTTCCAGCATGTTGTGTGAAGCTGGCTCCCTACCTGTCTATAGCCGCTCTCACTTTGCCTTTTTTCGGGAGTACTGTGCCAATATGCCAGTGTCTCGCTGCGCTGAATGAAAGGTACGGCGCCAGTGTCGATCCACCTCTGAGACGGTAACGATGAAGTAACAGAGCCTGAACATGTCTGGAGAAAAGCCACAGCCTGCATGCTGGTGTTCCTGTGTTTACTGCATGATTTCTGTATGAAAGCGGTTGTGTTTCGGATTCTGCTCGCTCATGAGTTCAAGCGAGCACGCGTACAAGGACACGCCTGGTTGCAATCTTAAAACCGCACCGCTAGTGGCCGCTGAAAACTACATAATGCCCCTTTAATATGCAATGAGATCAACTAATCAAGAGGTCCACTGGAATGTTGTGTCCCAATATATTAAGGCGCAGTGTTGGCTAGTAATGTGATTATTTTTCATTAAGAACAAGCAAAGTAATTTAATTTAGTAATTACATTACAGTTACTAATCCCAGTAATGCTCCATTATCTCAACATTTTGTGGGTTGGCATGTTGCTGTCCTAGCAGGAGTTTGATGGAGAGTTGCTTATACAGTAGTTTCCAAACTGTGCGTTCAGGGGACAGACTAGACCGCGATGTGTTAGCTTGGCACAGGGCTGGAAGTAGAGGGAGGGGACTAGCCTCTAAAAAGAAGAGGAATGCAGCTCCTACAGCTCCAAACTTGTGTAATTTATATGCTCTTGCTGCTGGGCAGCTGTGGCTCAGAAGGTAGACCAAGTCGTCCACTCATTGTATAAAAAAAAGGCTTGTTGACCAACTCAGTGCAGCATCACCGGCAGGGGTGAATCATATTCATGATGGGACAAGCTGCTAATGTATTTCATTCTCACTCATTTCATTGACACACTGATTTATAATTGTAAAGAAGGCAATGCCAATTTCACTATTTCATGATTTGGACATGTGAGGACAAGGCATAACATCTAGAATATTATCATGGCCATATCCCCATAAGATAGCCATATTGGGTGCACTGCACAGCACCCGTGAGAGAAAGAAGAGTGATATTACAGGTTTAATGGTCCATAACATGTATGTAATCTTGTAACAGTTTCACAGTAATGGGGATATTGTAAAAGTGTCCATTAGCAGTGGCACATCAGTGTTTTTATGTCATTAAACAAGCTCATAAGCATCTAGTTACTAACATTGGCATCAAGTCAGCTGATTGATGAGCACACAGAGGCTGTCAATTAGCTCCTCCATTGTGCCCATGAATAAGCAATCAATGCAATCGGCACATGTCAGCCAGTTGCCCGAGGCCCATTCACATTGCATTTTAGTGAATCTATAGAAGAAAAGATGAACAACATATCAGATAACAGAGCTCACGGACATCAAAGTGTTAAATCAAAGCATTCATTTTCATCTTAATGGTGCTTCATGTTCCACAATTGTCTCTACTCATAGTAGTAATAGATAGAAAGGACATGAATAGACCTACATACTTTACTGATACTTCTCCATAAAAGAAAACAGCTATTTCTATGTGTTCAAGGAGAAAAGGTCATAACAAGAGCTTAATTTGAAATCAGAAAATAACTAGACTGCTAATAAAAGATACATAGTTAATACAACAATAGTTTTTTCTCCACCTCATGTTGACAAATGAACAGCATCAGATGTTGCCTCTGGGCTTGTGTCATGCCTCAAAGAGGTACCATATTTGCCACCGTGCCTCAGAGCTCCTCTAGAGGAAAGCCATTTGTTCATTCTCAGCAATTGTGTAAAATAATATTTAGATTCTTAAAAACAAATGACAACAATACACTACTGGGAAGACATACTGTACTCTCGCATCTTTAAGGAACATGTCTGAATAAAAAGGTATTATTACAGGAATGTGGGATGTTATCTTGAGTCTGTGTTAATATAATAAAGGTACAGAGTGACACTATGGGGAAGAACTTTTTGGCCATTGAAGGTCAAAGGTCAGGTTTAAGCATAAAACAGAACCCATGGCCCTGGTAGAGATTCTTCTTGTCTTGCTTAGTGACAGGTGCTCCAGGTACTGCTAGTGCAGGAGCCTCCCTGCTCACTGCGCTCTCTTACATGTCACATGAATTATGAAAAGTCCGGGAACAAGTGAAAGTAGAAGGGATTGAAATAGTCTCGTCCCATTGAAAGATTTCTGTGTTGTTATCAAGCGTATGATGAAAATCAAATTTGACTTAAGAATCAAATCAAATTTCATTTTTGACATGGATATTTTACTATTCTCAACGTCAATGGCGAGATGGTTTTGATGCCAAAACCATCTTTCAGCACACAATTGGCCAAACACCCAAACATCAAAGCAAAGATTCAGCGGGGAATTCCTACCCCTCTTGATCTCAATCTTTGCTCATTTCAAGTGTAGAATTGGCCTCAGGTACAGCATGGTAAGTATTTTTTATGTATCCAATATGTCTCTCATACACTGCAACATGGATAACAAAGTTTGACAGTCACAGAATGGTATTTGATCTGTAACACCGTCAGTGCACTACACCCCACTATCACTTTCTAATGAAAATTTAATTCACAACAGTTACAGAATTTTCAAATCCTCCCTGACCCTGGTCTGCTACCCGGAGGATAACTATAATTCAAATTCTCCCCTCCCTTCATCAGCTCTATAAGGCAATCCCGGGCAAGCTCATTCCAGCAGCTCTTTGGACTGTCGTCAGCACTCCATCCTGTGGATGCCTGCCAGCAGCCCCTCCGTCCGATCAATAGGCACCGGCGGCTAGCTTTCCCCCTTTGCTCTCTCTGCCTCTCTCGGCTACCACAGTATAAAGACTGGGCTGTTCTGTTCTGCCGGCGCAGCACAGTGATTAGGCATTAGGCCTACGCTGCTGTGTGAATTAGCTTAATCTGTGTCCGCGATGAAGGACGAAGCTTTTCATGCCCACTGGAGACATTCACTGGACATAAAAGAAGCTAATCTTTAGGAAATTTAGGGAGGGAATGGTGTGCGTGTGTGTGTGTGTACAGTGTATGTGTGTGAGAGATGGAGACACAGTTCCCACAGTGATAGGTCTTTTGTAATGCTGCTTATCCTTCCAATAAAATAAATCTATTGAATTTCTTGAAGACATGTGCCTCATGGGCAAGGAGAGTGGTGTCCTGTCATCACTTTAAGTACTAGAAAAAGTGAATAACGTGCTGGTTGAAACAGATGGAGCAGTGGCTGTCTGTGGAGGACATTGGAGGGAGAAAAAAAATCTATATCCCCTATATTCCTGTACCAGGGGTCAATATGAGGGGAATTAGAGGGGATTCTATTCTCCTTCTTACACGGCTGCTTACGACACAGAGGAAGCTGGCTAACCTGCAAATCTCAAAGCAAAGTTGTATAGTTTCAAAGCAGCACGGACCATAAGACTAAGGGTTTAATGTGATACAGACCTGAGAATGCACTAATATTCTTTCCCTCTCTTTACAACTGTGTCTCAGCTGTCCATCATGCACCTGTGCTGACATGCAGTAGGCTGAACATGTATCCAAAGCATGCCTAAAAGCAGCCCAGCCCTCCTCCTCCTCCTCTCCTCCACATCATCTGCTGGATATATTGTACGCCCTTGACAAACTGCCAGCACACAACCCCCCCTCCTGAAAATGTCTATTGATCAAAGCACAAGTACAGCTGTGGGAAAGGTATGGAGTCTAACCCATACTCTTATCCTTGTGTCACCTCTCATGCCCCAGAACCTTACAGACAAAATCCCATGAAATTTAAGGAGTATCAGCGGACAATGACATTTATAAGCAATATACCATGCCAGGATACCTGAAGCAGAAGAGTTTGGTCCAGCAATAAATCATATACCATATTATATACCATGACATCATGTCCAGATATCTTGGATATAAAAATCTTGAATATAAAAACAACTTAACTTTTGGCTGTGAATGGAGTTGTTAAAACAAAATAAACATCATCTGGAAAGGAAGAGCAACTACACTCATTCCGTTTACAAGGTGCTTTTCACACGTTTAAAGCACTTTTACGCACAAGCAATGGTGAATTTGGTTCAGCAGCCAGCTGGGGCCAAATATCTGTTGTGTGTTGGGTGATCTTGTCACAGTCGAACACTTGTTTCTGAGAGGAGCTTCGCAGTATGCTCGGTATCATAAGCAGGACATCTTCCCAAAATCATCCAGCATGCATGATCCAGAAGTCATGTTCAGATTTCCTGCGCAACTCCACATTGCAAGACCTCTCCCACTTAACACACAGGCATTTGAAGACCTGTCACCCAATCCCTGTCTGCCCAATCTTATTAAGTCTACAGCAAAGAAAATAACGCGATGACTTACCGAAATGAGATCCTGGCCGCTGTCAGCGACCGGCTTCTCCTCGTATCCCTTCTGCCCCTGGTCCGCCTACTTTCAAGTCAATCCGCAGCGTGTTTAGATCAGATCAGAGCGGAGCGGTGCGCCTTTTCGCTGTGTCCTGCGTCCAGAGTTGCCGGGGATGGAGCGACCATTTGCCGGGATGCTGGGGCGGGGGTGCGAGGCTGAGGCATCCGCAGGGAGGAGGAGAAAGATTGTGGATGAGACAGGGGAGGAAGAGGCGAGGCGCTGGGTACGAAAGCTAGAAAGGAAGAAAGAGAGAGAGAGAGAAAAAGAGAGAGGGGAGAGCAGCAAATCACTGCAGCGACGGTGAGGCAACACCACCGGAGAGGAGGCAGACAGCGGCTCTCTGTCTCGCTCTCTCACGCACTGCACGTGCAAGCGCACGCGCAGGATCGCCATCATACAAGGGTATGGAGCGCCATCTTTGGGTGGTGTGTCGTACGAAGAGGTTGGTATACAGTATCTCCTACATTTAAAGTGTGTCATTTGTGCACATTCCCATAGTGATGTCTTTGCTTTTTTGACATCCTGGGAGTGTCAGTGTTGCTGCACAGGTCGCTCACGGGGCTTATTGCACCCCCAGTTTTTCCTGTTTCACACCTTACCCCTAGAAGGTGTTGAGTTTCACAGCACACACTATTAGAAAGTCACCCATGGTACCAACCCCCCTTTCACACACACAAGCATCCATTTAGTCCCTTAAGATCTACCCAACCCTTTACCATGACCATAACCACTACATCCATAGCCGACCTAACCCAAGCTCCTACCCTTAACCTTTAACCAAACCCAAGTCATTATCAAAGTCATAGTCAAACCTAATTTACCTTCTATGTGCATTTTGCTCCCAAGTGAGGGCTGAGTCCCCATTTGTGACTGTGTGAACAAATCCCCTGAATACCATCCCCACCCATGTTGTTGTAACCTACCACCCCCCCTTCTGCACACATACACACCTCCATGGCAACTACATCCCTACTGGGTTATGATGATTATAATATCACCTGACCTGCACTCCATCATCTTTCCAGCCCCCTATTCCCCCTGGCTTCCCTCACATACACCTGGTATCCCAAGGTCAAGAATTGCTGAGGGTGTCAGATATGTGGCTACATGTTCTGCACACTAAGTTCTGCTAGCTTGAACGGACTGAGAATTTCCTAAGTCAAATGTGTCTCTCCTTGTACACATTAAAACATGTTCATTATGTTGAAATATGACCATTGTGCACACTGTCTCTTCTGTCTCCTTTTTTAACCCGACTGTCTCAAGATGATCTTTTCTTCTTACATTAATTCTATTTTTACGCAATTCTTAACAACGCAATCTGAATTGCTGAATTGTTCTGTGGCATTAAGTGACTGAAATGCTTGTTTGGATGTAATATTTAAATTAATATCTCAAAATGAATGTTACTGATGTTATTATGTCCATGAAGCACCATAGCACCATTAAAGATTGGATTTAGTAATCCAAGTAAGACCTTTTCATTTATTCAATGTGATCAATTTATTTCAGAAAATGCAGTGTAATATGTGGAAAAATATTTGTATTCTTTTTTCCATTTTTATTTTCATCTGTAAAGCAGAAATTGCATTTGTACTACGCAAAATTGGTTTGTTGTGTTGGATCAGATGTTACTATAGTTGTGGGATGCAGAGGTAAAAAACAAAACAAAAAAACAATAATGAGCTGTGGGACACTGCGCAAGCAACCTTCTTTAATGACCATATTTGTACAGACTAAATATGAAAATAGAATAACATGAAATTGCACTAATTTGGGTTTAAAATTAGTAACTCCAGTATCTTCTGTCAGAGGTTCACTGTGTTAGATCCACAGTACTGTTGTTGTACCATGTGTCACCTATCAACAAGTGTGCATTGCCTAAGTTAATCAGATGGTTGAGCTAGCAGGGGTAAATCACCTGTTTCACGTTTTACATTCTGTGATTTACAGTTCAGGTGTAAATATGTGTTTATTTTAAATTTGGCAAACACACACTACATGTTTTATTCTCAGTTTTAATAACAATAGTAATCTAACCTATAGCATTTTCATGAAAGAAACAGCTGTGTGTTTGGAATAAACATTATAATTACTGAGAGCAGCTCCGCAAGAAAAGAAAAGTGTCACATATAGAAGCTCAAATATCACTAGAACCTTTTTGTATTTACTGCACATAAAGGTATATATTTTGAATGGCAATAGAATGACTGAACACACACACACACACACACACACACAGGAATGGCATCCCCATGGGGTAGATGTATTTCTACAATAATTTTACTATAATACGTGACCAGATTCCGAGTTTGTCTGCTTTGCAAAGTAACTTGCCGCAGTCAACAATGCACTCAAAGTCAAGCATCTTTGACCAAAGGTTGATTTGGATTTGGACAAAAAAATATTTTTACAGTTACAATTGTTGCCATAATAAACAGTAGCCCTAGGTTTTGAAATTCTAGTTTCTTAGTCCACTAAACATGTAGAATGAAAGGACAAATGCTTTAAAAATGCTCACAAAATTAAAGCAGATTCAATTAATATTGATGACCCGAAAAGGCAGTTAAATTAGTGTTTAATTGATTTAAAATACTGGCGTAAATAAAGGCTTATATTTTTTCCAAAAGTATGGATGAACTTTACCAGTTGAAACTGTGGCTCTAAACAATAATAGATTGAATTATGTTATTAGGTTTCTTGATAGCATTATAAACCATTCCGAAATACTAATATCCTCAGTTTGTGACCAGAAAGAATGACCAGCAGAATACATTTGGGTGGGAATAGTGAAAGAGCATTACGGCTGACACTGTTGCAGACTGGCTGCTGGAGAAAGCCCAGCAATCAAGATTCTCATTAATTATTATCACCATTCATCTGTCTTTCAGTTTCATTCATTTACGGCAGGAGGTTCTGCAGTCTGCTTTCAATGCCTGACTGAATTGTCTTTCTCTTTGTTTTGTTTTTCCCTCCTCTGTAATGTCACATGGAATTGTTAGTGTTTGTTGTTTTCATCTTACACATATGGACAAAACAGACATATTTCACTTTTCCATTCCATTATCCCATAACAGCATTGCAGCATTACAGCCAAAAGGGAATTTGAATGTAAATAAATAAATATATATATATATATATACCAAAATCTCTCCCATATTGCCATTGCATTGAGTTTATTCTTTTGCATATCTCTGCCTGCTAGTTACCAGCCTGTTTTACAGAATTGATTTCTTACAAGATTGATAACAATTGAATAACAGTTTTACTTTTTGTTATTCTGTTTATTGTTGTCTTACAATAAATGTACCTTCTTTAAATTTCTCAATGTGTCTTTTTTTTGTTCTTTTCTCCCAGTCTCTGTACATGTGATGTGCCAGGGTGTGCGTGCACATGCATGTTTGAAGAATAGCCACTAGATGGTGCCACTAAGCTGAGATACAACTTGTTATGCAAATCAGTTGATAAAGAAATCCAGTTTTGAAGGCACCGGCATTACATTTTAGCATATTTTCTAATCAAAATTAATACTAAATATTCGTTTATTCGGTGGGTAGTGTAAAAGCTGGCTATTTTTTGTTTTCCTATTTGTAGAAGTCTCAGAAACAGATGAAAAATCCTTTTCATCATTAAGAATATAAACAGAGAAAACGCAGACATAAACCTAACCAATCCCGCAGTGTCCACTTGCATTTAATTTTCTTCTCAGTCTTGAATGTGCACAATTGTGAGTGTGTGTGTGCACTGAAGACCTGAAGGTCATGCTATGATGAATTATAAATAGACCCTTACAAATGTGTTCCGTACTGTAATAAAAAAAAAACAGTTGTGATAAAGTCTCTCCTTTAGATGTTTTATTTAAAATATTATTTTTTCTCCCTTTGGGCTGCCTCATTGTACAGTTACTTCATTGGCATGTTTGTGATGATTTAAGCATATGCAACGGAAACTTGTGAAAATGGACACTTTTCAGACATTTAAGTGGGGATTGCATGAATGTGGAAAAACCTAAGCAAAATGGAAAGTCTGTGAAAACATTCTACACAGAGATTTCTTTTATAAAACAAAGTGTGGTAAAGTCCATTTGCTACACTTCATTTAGCAATGGGTTTGTGAAAATAGACAAAACAAGCCGCAGCACAAAACTCTCTTTTATTTTTTACTTTTATTTACACAAACGTGTAAAAAGATGTTGCAGCACAAAGTCTGGTTTTGGATATGGCTTTTTTTATGGTGAACTGTGGCATACCGATAAATAATTTTATACAGGGGAAACAGGACGGTTTATCTTCTTGATTACCATGATGGTCTGTGCTGAGCGATTTATTTTTGGCACCACCTTCTTGAACTCAACTTCTAAATTAAAAATATAGAATTTAAATAGAAAAGGTAAATGCAATTCATTTCTGGCATCCAGGAAATTTGTACTATAATTGTCTTTGAAAACTTATTGAGCAGCAGATGAGCGCACAGAGAGGCATCACTGCCAATCCTCCCTCAGGGATTGGGAGAACAGAGCCCACAGGAGGAGGGAGCAAACCAAAAGACATTCAGCACAGTGGAAAGAAGTGAAGCCAAAGGAGCAGGAGCAACAGCAGCAGAACGCAGCATTGTTAGATTGAAGGGCAGAGAGGGAGTCGGCTAGTTTGGGGTGAGTTTTCTGAAGTGGGAACTGTATCTGCTTCTTATAATGGTGGTGATGCAGAGTTTTCTGCCTGAGCCATCTCACAGGCAGTGCTTTATTTAATCAGCAAGAAGTGACAAACTGAAACGCTCAGAGTATACTTTTACAGTAAACTAAGAGATATACACTACATGGCCAAAGTAGACCTATGAACAAAGTATGTGGACAGTTCAAGGTTACACCCCTTGACTATTGAACATCTCATTCCAAAACTGTGAGCATTAATAAGTTACAGTAAGAGCCTCCACTCTCCTGGTAAGACATTCCATCGGATTTTGGAAGCTGGCTGCAGAGATTTTTCGCCATTCAGCCATAACAGAATCAGTGGTGTTGCGCACTGATTTTGGGCAATGAAGACTGGCTTGCAGTGGATAAGACACATGCCTCTGGAAGACACTTAACCCCTAGTTGCTCCAGAGCCGTGTGACCTCTGACATACTTAGCAATTGTAAGTAGCTTTGGATAAAAGTTTCAGCCAAATGAATAAATGTACTGTAAGGATCCAATTCATACCAAAGGTGCTGGATGGGGTTGAGGTCAATCGCTCTGCGCTGGCCAGACAAGTCCTCCCATGGCAAACTGGAAACATTGGTGAATCAGTGTTTGTTTTGTGGAAGTAGGCCTATGACAAGTACTGTGTAGCTTGGCAGGTGTCATTAAGCTACATGGAAGAAGCAGTTCAAGGCAAACACTGGAATTACACTGGTAAACTGCACATATACAGTGTAAATATATATTCTGAGATAATCTGCGGGGTGTTTTCTTGTTCCACCACACTATTTTACATTTGGATGGAAACACATGCCAACAACTAGGTTCTGCAAAACACAGAAGGAATAGAGACAATTTTGTGCAATGCAAGACAAGGTTTCCTGCCTATGACACAGTCTCTCCTATAACGGGTGGATAATATTACACAAGTTTAAGCAAATTCCTGTTTTTGGTCTGATTTTTTATTCATACCACAAACCTTTGTTAAAACCTCCCCATTCATAAAATGTGTTGCAACTCAGTTTATGGGAAATTGTCTCAGTAATGTATCAAGATTAAGCAACTATCTTTTCCAGGATGTGTTTCAAAGTCACACCCTCATGTCTGTCTGTCACTGTAAGAAGCTGCATACAGTACATGGGTGTGTAAAAACTAATATTGATTGTAAAAGCTTAACTGAACAAATGGCTAAATGTCAAAGATGCAACAGGATGATGTCCAGTCAGCACGTAGCGTGGACATACATTAAATTAGAGGGGTGCTATGACTGGCAAAGAGGGGAGACACACACAAACTTGGTAATAATGATCGGATATTTATTGAAGCAAATTACAGCAATAAATGAGAACATGTTGCATTTTCTACGACAATGTCTAAAGGATACAGACAATGTTGGACAAAAATTATTTAAGGGAATGGTCTACAACTTTGACAAAAAATTGTCTGTGCTGTACCTACTATTCTTATAAGAGCTGCTGTTAGTTGACTGCCTCTGCAACATAGGTGACTGTATAGCAATGGTGATGGTTTTTTGGTGGTCAGCAAGTTACAGTAAGTTCCCTATGCATGCTTTGTGGTAGATGAGCTGTAACAAACCAAAGAGCTGGTGGGGTCATTTAATTATCCAAAAGAGAAAAACACAGACGGCCAACAAACCACATCTCTCTTAAGATAACATGTGATCAATTACTGTGCGTGTCTGCCTTCTAACCTACTCTTGCAAAGAAGAGATTTATGTGAGATTTTTCCCCTCACTCAAACCCTCCACCATTCCCACAGAAAATGTCCTCCCAACATTTTGACAGACGTGTTTTATATCAGCAGCAGTTATCAACATGTCCCTCACCACTGGTGTCTTCTCATCTGGTTTTGTAAAAATAAAAAATCCAAACTAAATCCTTTTGTCCTCAAACAACTACAGGCTTTTTCAAAACCACTTACATTCCTGAAAATTAATTATACTCCGCATCAGTATTTGTGGAGAAATAAAAATGTTTTAATTTTTTTTTGTGTTTTGAGCATTGTCATGCATGGTGATCACTCAATTCAAGTAACAAAATTACATTATGCGCCCAAATGCAACCTGAGAGGGTTTTCCTTGTCGCTGGTCTGTGGCTTGGTTTCTGTCGGTCTTAAAAATGCTGGAAATATGCTTTAAACATAATTTCCATATAAAAAAACTTTTGTCATCATTCGAATGCCACTGTGGAAATATTAATGACCACTTCGATTTGATATTCAGGTTCTGTTACATTTTCAACCTCTTCTGTCATTAGTTACATTATTTATTTTAAGTGCCTTGGGCAAACTACATTTTCAAATATGTCGCAGTGTTTGGTCCTATCCTAAGTAGGCCTACAATAGGTGTCACACAAAGTGTCTCTAGAAAGAAGACACAAAGAATGGTATGTTGAATGGATCTTTGTTTGATGTATTAGACAACCTAAAAATACTTGACTACATTCCTGTCAGCACATGGCAAACCTCACCCAACCAGAACTGTACTGTGGCCACAACAATTACCATTTGTAGAACTTTATGCACTTGCTCTAATGTATCCTCAAAATTACAGAACGATACAAAAAAAAAAAATAAATAAAAAAAAACAAAGGACAGCAACGAGCATAACAGAGGGAAAGTTTGCAACAGACAATCACAGTGAAAGAAATGTAACAATTTACCACCTTTTGTGTTCTGTGTGTTGGTACACTCCACACATAGTTTGTCAGTGAATCACATCACACCAGGAAACTGAGAGGAATCCCGCTGTGTGAACGCCACCTGTGTGTTTTATTGCTGTTGCCATGGTAACCCTGATCACATTCCGGGTCCCACCATGCGATGTTTCTCGGCACCACTGTCATGATCTGATGGATGGCTTTAATTACTGCGGGCTCAAACGCTGTAACACACATACACACAGTAATACTTTTATTTACGTGCCAGCAGAACACCAATATGTGATGACACAAACTCTGTTCAATATACAAATATTTTGTTTCAATGCAATCTAACCTTAATTTAAAGACAGATGTAGCAGCATGTTTGCCAAAGACAGCAACAGTCATTTAGCTGAGACACATGGCATTACTTTGCAAGTAAGTCTGCCATTTCTTAGGCATTACTGCATGCATGCTCCAAACTAAAGTTAAAACACAACTTGCTTTCAAAACATTTTCTTTCTGCTCTCATGCACAATGACAGCAGCTGTGCATTGCTGTGCAATACGACTTTTCCACTTGACTGTCAACGCCTGATTTCAAAATTGACAGATTAGAGGGGTAGGCAGTAATTAGCCACTAATCTAGCATTATCTGTAAAAATGGAAATGCCATAATCCTAAATATATTAGAAACAAAGTGGGAGGAAGTTTAGTTTTCCCCTGCAAGTTTCAATCATTGCATGTTTATGTAGCAGTAAATCCACCATGAGCCTCTGTGTCTCAGCTGCAGGATGTCCGTCCCGCTCCCTCACTCCTGTTCAGGTTGAAATTTAATATTTCGTGTGGATAATATTTTGGAGTGTGGAAGCCAAAATACATTCCTATTGTGGTAATGGCAAACGATGTGAATAACATACTGTTTTTAATCAACCTGCTATGTATTTCCCAGTGTGAAGATGTTGAATTTTTTTCAATCCCACCAAGAGCCTTTTGCCCTCTGTAATCGCTTGTCATCTATTTTTGTCTACCTCTTTGCTAGCGGAAGGTGGGATAAGGCAGTGACAGTCAATAAGCTGTATAACGTACAGTATGCCACACGAGTGAGAGCTTACGGTGGGATCCAGCTCCAGTGATCCACTTGCAGTTTATAAAACAACAGAAAAATAGTTTGTAGGATGACAGGAAAACATCAGATCTCACAGCATAGTCCTCTGATAATTACACTTCTTATGTGCGTTTTGGCAAGTGGCTTGTGTATTTTATTGACCAAGCTACTAAAAGAACATTATTAAAAGTTTTCCTAAATAGCCTAATTAAAGTAATCAGTCATCGGCTGTTCAAATTCCAGTTGTGATATAGTTGGGTCAACATGGTCCACATATAGAAAGGTAGACAATGTGGACCATATCCTGAGTAACAGCAAAAGAGCCTCTGCCATAAAGCGTGTTTACCGGTTTTTTATTGCTGACATTTATTGCTTCTGCTTACTTTTCAGAGTTGTTATCTACTGCAGGCAAGTTCAGTATGTGCATAGGTGTAGCCCTAGACTGGAAGACAAAATTGTTGCAATTGCTCTAAAGGTGACTGAATTACTGCAGTAAGTGCATCTAAATTCATAATTCATTCATTAAAGGTGATGGGTGTCCCCGAATGTGGTTTGTTTTTCAGAAGGTGGAATAGAACCCAGCAGGAAATAAAGACTCAAAACAACCCCCCCCAAAAGGTATTCCAATGCCAGAACTGTTGCAGAAAGCACAGTGAAAAGCAGCAGGCATTTTTATTCATTACACTTTTAAAAATATGATAGTTCGGGAAAGACAACTGTACCTTTTTGAAATAACAAATACTGTTAATTTGACACGTGTTGAACTTATCAATTTTGCAAATATATAATAATTCAATATCCTAATCATGGCCTGAAATTCCTGAGCATTTACTCAATACCTACTAAACCACAGTGAGGTGGTGGGCAGTGAGAATGAATGAATGAATGAATGAATGAATGAATGAATGACTGACTGACTGCAGGTTTAAAGAGGTGAGCTTGTGTGACCAGAGGAGTCTACCTCAGACCAACCCCAAAACCCTGAGCAGGGGTCAGAGGATTACTAATAACAATCACCCCTGGAATTGCGCACGGCACTTCATTACCGAGGGCACCGGTGCTGTTTTGGTTTATACAGCAGCACTCAGTGTGCCCACATGTCATGTCCACCCTTGTGTGACACAATCAGTCAATCTGCCAAGGTATGTCCCGTGGGCGTGCCTACCTAAAACTGCCCACCACACGAGCCACAAAAAAGCGCGTTAAGCCTAAAAACAATTTTCCTCCGCCAATCACAACAAGCAGTGATGTCAGCAAGGACTAATACTTGGGGGTTAACCAAAAACGTTTAACACGTTAATTCATCTTAGAGTAAAGTGAAACCTCTCCTTGTGAGGACGGAAGTCATATCACATGCTGTGGTTGCACATCCACGCTGCGCAGGACGTGGTTAACAGAAAATCTCTGCGCGCCAAAGCCTCAAGGACCGCAGCAAAAGTGAGAGAACGACTGCGACTGAGTGCAACCGAGCGCCTAGGCAGCTATGAAGACAGGCGTGAGAGCGTCAGTTTCCAGCTCCAGCCCGCGGTGAACATGAATGAAGAATGACCAATGGTAAGTAAGGGGAGCGTAGCCTACTTCTGCGCGGAGGTTTAAGTGGCCTAAAGTGAGCGGTGACGCACTGAATTAAACTTACATTAAACCCACCAAAATTCGAGCCGAAGTCAGGTCAGCGTTGGTGCGGGGACGATATCACACACATACAATGTCTGTCCCGTGTAAAGCAGCGCAGTGAAGTGTTTTCGAAACTTACCGGGAGCCGAGTTCACACGCGTCCGTCCCATTGCCTTCTCCGTCGAGCGACTGGCTGACTATTGAATGTTGGGACTCTTTAAGGGTTTTCCAAACAGGGGAATCCCGTGCGAATAACTTCCCATTTACCAGTCAGAAGGAAAGTGAAATAGATTTAGGATTTACGGGAATCGGCTTCTGGTTTACAGGCATTAGGCAGAATCCGTGTAGGACTTAAGTCAATGTTAACGTCCAGTAACGGGTAAGATATTCATTTGTTCATATAAGAGTAGGCCCTACTAATATAAAAATGTGAAAATGCTTCGTTATGAGTCCTTCATTCAACTTTTCATTTTGGTAAAAGTTCATTAGTATTCTAAAGGTCAAATATAGTCATAATTCTACAGAATGGCCAGAGAGGTGTTTTTATATTGTTGGAGTTTAATTGCTGATGTAAGCAGTTATTATCATTAGCATTATAATCGTGTGGCTTGTGAAGATGAAGCTATTTCCAAATACTTTATACACTGCATCATATTTTACAACATTATAACATGTTTTGGATGTTTATCCTGCAAACTAGTAACATTTACTCAAATATAATGGAGTAAAAGGTGCACTATTTCTGTCTGAAATGTAGTGAGGTTTAAAATAGCATTGAATGAACATACTAAAGTTCAAATAAAGTACCTCAAAATCTGTACTTGAATGTACTTACTTTCCACCGCTGGATCTACATATGCCATTTTGACATTGTATTCTGCTTCATGGAAGTTAGCAGTGAACTTATTTAGCCTACAATTATAACATCAGGCACGAATTGTGCAGCTGTGATATTTTGACACTGGTTTTTAGAGTGCAAAGTCACACTAGAGGACGCTGAAATAAGAATTTCAGTTTCTTTGACAAAATGAAACAAAAATAAAATTTCCCTTTAGCTCTTATGCATGCCACTATTAGAAAAGAAATTAAACTGTCTCAGCACTAGAGTGAGAGATTTAGACTACTTTAGACCAGGCAGCTGCGAGGGGGCGCAGGCATGGATATTTAGAGCCAAGTCTTATCGGGGTTCCATACATGAAGAATGTACTGTACATGCAAATATGTTTTGGATTAGCTGACTGACCTCTCTGTCTCCCTCTCTCCCTGTATGCCTCACACTGTGACCCTACACTCTCAGCCTCTTCTCTGCATCAGTCTCCTTGCTCTTCTGCTTCTACCTCTATCTCTGTCCTGTGACAGAAAAAAGCCTCCCATAGAAGTTAGAAACGATTACATGGCAATCGTGCAAACAGATCTCGACACCGCAGTAAGTAAGGCACCAATTCTATTCATTTATATGTTTATTTTTTATGATGCTACACACAAGAGCACTAGACTTTTATTGTCATCCAGCAAGAAGCAAGCATTGCAGCTCAAGGGATCAATCCCATCTAATGTAGAACGGATGCACCGCAGTCTTTGAGCTCAGGATGGATTGACTGCACAATGTGTTGTTGACTTTAAGACTTTTAATCCGTTCTCTGGTTAAATATAATCATTAAGAAGGGGATGGAAACACTGTAAAGAGCAGCAGATGAGTTGGTGCAGCACTTTAAAAAGTGCTGTGACACTGGAGATGTGGATCGTGCAAAAACAGCTGCAACCTAATATTAGGTAGGCTATTAGATATTAACAGTTTTTATGCAGCCAGTCTTACAAGGAAGGTAAAGCGAAACAAGGAAACAAGCGTGAAGCCAGATACACTTACGGGGTGAAAGCTGCTGGCTCACCATTCCTGTCAATGTCAGGAACTGAACCAGCGGTCTTTGGAAATTGGTTGTTGTACGCTGGCTCTACAATTTCAGATAGTTGCTCAAAATATGACATTGAAACTATAATGTAGATTACATAATTACATTTGAGCAGTGTAATTATTTGCTCTTGTGTAAACCTGCTTGGTGGGAAGATTTTTGTTTTGATTTTATGGAAACTGTCACACGTGCAATTTCTTTTCTCTATATTGACTTTTAAACCCTTCCCACCTGTCACCTAGCTGGTACATGCAGGTTTGAGCTTGTTCTAAATAGGCTGTTTCACAATTTTTGATTATAACCAAAAAAGGTCAAAAAAGGTATTGAAAGCAATAAAAGATTTCCTCAAAAATGATGAATAAAAGCTTAGACTTGAAACTAACAAATCTTCATGTGCATAATTAATATTTATAACTGTAATGCTTTCATTCATTCAAGAGAAGAAATATCACAACCTTGCTGCAAAACTCATCCTGTTCTCAACGGAAACACAAGCTACATGACTGCACAGACAGCACAGTGAGTAATAATTATTCTGTAGTTGTCAGCTAAATGTTTTTTTTTTATGTCTGTCCTTTTTATTTAATGATTTGCTTGGTGTATACAATTTAGTAATGCTTGAGTGCTTGAAAGATTAATACAAATACACACTAAGACCGTTAAAAACAAAAGGCTGTGTCCCTGCTCATCCACGTGCACATATGTCGCTATATGCAACAGCAACTCTTCTACAACTTCTTTACACATGAACAGATTAAAGAAACTCACAAACTAAAAAATGACTCTATAAATGACATTAAAGGGTTGGTATTTTTCAACCTGGACCCTATTTTCCCATGTTTTTGTGTTTGTGACTAACTTGGTAACCCTTTAAAACACCAAAGTCACACAATAAAAACACAAACAAAGTAATTAACCTAGGCAGCGGTACACCAGCAACCCCCGTGTTATCTGCCAGGTGCAACTACTGTTTTTATCAATGGAGTCTAGTGGCTTTGTCAAGAACAATATATTAACTGTTTCTGGTTAAACAAAGAGGATTTTACTCTTTAAAAAAGATCTACCTCTGTAGGGATCCTTCCACAATGTTGTCAAACACTTATAATAACAATTTGAGCCAGTCAGCGGCAAAAACAAGGACTTTAGTTGACGTTCTTTGATGGGGTGCAATTGCCCGCAAGGATTACGTTGCAGCCCTGTCTCGCTGCTGCCGACTGCAGCATGCTCGCTCAATACTGGAGCAATTGTCCCAGTTAGTCGCATAGACACAGAAATATGGGGAAATAAGGTTGAATAATACCAAAGTTACCCTTTAATGATCAGACCAGAAAAGTAGTTATCAATCTTATTCAACACATTTTGATGAATTTGCTGCAAGTAGCATCCACCCATCATTTAGCCAACTGCAAGAAGAGCTTTTTTTACTGCACTGTCAGCTGTTGTATTCATTGATGTATGTAAACTGGACCCCTATACCTCTATTCTGTAGGATTTTGTGAGCACCTTGCATTACCTAACCTGCAAAATGAAGAATTTAAGGCTTTCCGAGACAGATCCACTGGTCAGATCTGTACTAAACTCAATATATTGCCCTTGTCCTGAGAAACCGGTAAGTCAAGGTACATTAATTTGTTCAAATTGTAAAAATTTAGATGTACATTCTTAATAAATGTAGTCTTTTGTACTTTTCTAATAACATTTTTGAAGGGGCAGCAGCACGGTGAGATGTTTACATATTTATTTGACATATAGTGGAATGTTGGCTGGCTGTAGTGTTTCCTTCTGACACATATTGGGTGACTCACTGGAGGGTTAGCTGGTTGGCTGTGTGGCTGTATCCAAACATGAGCCTATTTGCTTCTTACACAAGTTAGTGCCAGGCAGAGACAAGCTACAGCAGATGTAGTTTGTGCAGAAGGAGATATTCACATTATGCCTCTTTGTGCGGTGCCACGAACAAAACCCTTGAAACGTTTAGAAGCAGAAGTTTGGATTTCCAAGTTCAGGGTTTCAGGTGTCTTTCTGAGTCACACTGAAATGCCATATATTCAGATGT
Organism: Micropterus dolomieu; assembly: GCF_021292245.1. Classification (NCBI taxonomy): domain Eukaryota; kingdom Metazoa; phylum Chordata; class Actinopteri; order Centrarchiformes; family Centrarchidae; genus Micropterus; species Micropterus dolomieu. The sequence continues at coordinate 31,578,725 of NC_060150.1, read as the reverse complement.
CTGGACTGAGTTCAGACGAACGTATTTGTTAAAATGCAGCACAAAAAAGTTGGAATTTAACAGTAGTATATTCCCAAAATTTCATGGGACACCACACCTTCTTTACCACTGGATCAGCCATGTACTTCATTTTAAACAGCGCAGGATCAGAATCAAATTTTATGATTCAGGCTCATAGTTAAAGTCTGAGTCATACAGTAGAGAACAAACCAGGACCTCTTTAGAGCCTCAGGCCTCATTACACCAGCACAGGTTTAAAAATCTGGCTTACACTGTAACGTGGTTGGTTTTGATCCTTTTTAAGGCCGTCTCTCGCTTTTCAGAAATAAATTGGTATTCTGTGATTAGTGGTTAATGGTTGTCAGAGGTCAGATTTGTAATGGAGCAAATCACTAAAGGTCACTTTAGAATTGAGCATTATAACTGATGGTCATGAGATCACTGAAAGGACTCAACACTAATTAGAACATTGTGTTTGTGTTGACTTCTGTTCACAAGACTAAAGAACCCAACATGAGCACGACGAGGAGACGGGCCACAATGAGAAAAAGGAGGAATGAGCAGAAAAGAAGTAGGATGGAGCAAAAACGTTGCAAAGCAAATGCGATCCTGTCTGCCATGGCTGAATGCTACATGATGCTGAATACAAAGTTAATGGACACCTGATTCTGTATTCTGAAGCAAAAAACTGGAACATCCTGCCAGTTTTTCCGTACTATTCGATTCTTGATTGGATTACACAAGAGGAAGCTTCCACTTCATTTAAGCTATCCTGTCCAGAACCAGTATATCTCTTTTGCAGCTGTTTTGGGTGTTGTATGACTACTGACTCTTTCTAAGCTATACAGGCACAAGCTATTAAGCCAACTTGAAAAGGAAGTTCCAAGGCCATCCACCAAACAGGAATCCCTTAAAAAGGTGCACGCTGCGCAGCACACAGAAGCTCAGAAGAGAAGCTATTTTTTAAGATTCAAAGCTGCAAGTGTACATCAAAAAGAACTTGTTTTAACAAATTGGACTGTAAAGAATATGCTATCCCATGTACTTGGATTTAGAGATGACTGCTCAAGCATAACCAGGACATATTAAGTGATCAGATACAGTTTTGCTTTCACTTCGGATTAGAATGACTATCCCTGGTGTATTTTTGTTATCTTAGTTATCTGAAGTGCCTTTGTTTTTCCGTCTGGGGCGTTGTTTTAGGCTGTGTATGAAGCCATTGGTACTCTTGTTAAAAATGACATTGTGTTGAATAATTATGGAGTATGATTGATATTTTAAAAGCTCATTCTGCCACAGATCGCAGAGTTCAGAAAACACAGCCGACTCCGTTCTGGGACACAACTAAGAAGCTTTCCTGTCATGCTCAGTTGGTGCTTTGATTAATGGTACCTGCCTAATTAAAAATAATCAGGAATTGTCTATAACTTTGGGTTCCACAATGCAAAACTGCCACATTTGTTGCTTTACATTATTTTAAGTGTGTACCAGAATGGCAAAAACACATCAGTATGCAACCCTTGTCCCTAGTTCCAGCTACCACTTTCAGTGCAGCAGCTATTTTCTCTTCCTGTCAGGGACCATGCATAATGCATTATAATGTAACTAATTTCCTTTTGTAAAATGTGTATTTGTTTTGAAGCACGTAATGCAACCATTATTGTATGTGACCCATGGCTTGTGTATTCCAAATATATTTATATCTAAAACAAAGTAAAGACTTATGTGTTACTTACCCTAAATGACCTAAAGTATTGCGTAACCAATGTTTTCCTTTTCCTCTCTTTTCAACAGACATAGTCACAACTTCATCACACCTGTCTTCATAGAAATTTATTGATGGTGCATATACATGTCATTGAGTGCACAAGCATATCCAGGCTAACTGTTGCAATCAGTACAGGAAAACACACCTGTCCAGTCTGTTTCAACATTTCTTGTCAAGTAACGTAAAAATTGCTTACTTCTTGGAACGTGGAACAAATGCCTTACTTCTCAGGGCTCCAAGATTATCATACTCAATCACTATTAAAAGTTTTGCATTTAATAAACATTAAGTGTGCACCTTAGGTAGAGGCCTTTCCCTCTTAGTGTCCCACCTGTAAATGAACGGTTTGGGGTCATAAATAGTGTCTGATATACCAAGCAGAGACATTAACCATATCCATACAGAGCATTTTAAAAGGACTATAGCGTTATCCTCCTATTGACCCTAAATACCTTAATGCAATACTGACTCAATAGAAACAATGTCAAAGAAAAAAACACTGCCACACATCCAGCTGCATTTAGGTTTCATACAAATCGAAATAAACACATTTTAATTCTGTAGAACATTAACAAAACGGATGCAGTCATTGTTCATTCAGCAACAATGAAAGGGAATAAGAAAATAAATTACTCATTACATTGTATAAAATGAGGAAATAAAGGGGTGTGAGTAAATGCTACATTTGTGTAGAGATGTCAGGCCTATGATGGTAACATCAAGATAGCTGGAAACAAACTGTCCTGCCTTAAAGGGAGCATTAAACTTTTAACAGCTAGTCAATTTTTGGACTGGTCCCTGTCAAAACAAGGTGATATCGTTCCAAACTATCAACACGTTTCCTTTAAAAACCACATTGTCAGTAGTGAATCATATTGCACTTCAATAGGAAGATATTCTGTTTGGAGGGAAGTGGAGGCAAATGGGATTAAGGAATGCGTTTCAGATCCCGGTTGACTGGGGATTGAGATACAGGGGCAATCACCCACCTATAATGAGTCACCCAACACTTTTCCTTTACCTCCTTTTCCACGTCACAACCCACCTCTTTGCTTTTATCTTCTCTACTCTTTAAGGATGCACCAGTAGCTTTCAATTGCTGATACTGACTCCGCTCTATTGGGTACTATTTATTATTGTCCAGTAACTCGGACCGCATTACATAGAGTCCCATGACCAAAACAATAATCCTAATTGTTTTTTTGTTTTGTTTTTTGCCTCTAGTTTCACGGCAATAATATTCATGTGTATGTGCTGGTGTAAACTGCAGCGATCCAGCAGCAAAGGAAGCTAATTAAAAGTAGTGAGCGGCATGGGTTGTTCCTGTGTCAGACATAATCAGCTACATAATCAGCTACCTTACCACAGTTCAACATAACTTTATATCAGATCAGTTCACCACTGACATCCATCAGTCTCCAATCAAAATAAATCATAGTAACTAAATGCAAAATGTATTATAGATGGTTGTTGTGAAAATGGCAGAATTCATCCAACTCAGAAATTTCACACAGCTGTTAGATAAGGCCAGGGGTATCTCGGCCCACAGTGGAATGGAACAGCAAATTTCATGAAGGCAAAACAGCAATTAGAAAATAAAACGGCACCATAGGTTCGTCTGCCAGTTACACCGCTTTACCGCCGTGAAATTAGACCCAAGTGTAAAAACAGAGACCAATCAGTTTTTGTTTTTTAATTTCCATTAGCTTTGGTGAAACTCTCTAATGCTAGTTTGAGTACTGGTGCATCCTGATGTTCTCCTAGCGTCGCTTTCTTCTGACCTCCATCAGATACACATCCTCTTGACTCCACACTCGCAGCAGAATTTGGCGGACTCCACAGGGTACTTGGTCCCACAAGCGTGACAGAACTTGCTCCTCATCCCACCATTTCCCACTTCATTGTCGCCACAGACATCATTCCTGAGAAATTCAGCAAAGTTCACCAAGCAGTAATGTAAGAAACTAAGTTCATTAAATTGTTATTAATTATATTTTACTACAGGGCTGGTGATACTGTTGAAAATGTTAAGAGATTATTAAAGTTTAAATAATGTAGGGATTTTAAGATAATCTAAAACATCTTGCTAAATGTATTATGAGTATAATTTAAGTCAATAGGAGAGACGGAGACATGACAAGCAAACAAAAAAAATACTTAAAATCCCTTTAAGTGGATGAAGTTAATGTTTAAGTGTTGTGATAACAGTAGGTAAACATGTCAATTAATAAAGGTGTACTGCAAGTGTTTCATTTATTCATAGCGGTTGTATATCATGTGTTTAGCTTAATTTCATTAAATGGACAGTGCTACTGTTATCTAAGTAATCAGAACCTGGGGCTGTATGGCTTGCATATTTGTTTACATAATAATTATGCCAGCTGTACAGTTTCTTTTGTTTAAGCAATCTGTCATAACTGCGAAAAGCATGCATTATTTTTGTACAACAGGTTACAGAATGGGAACTGAATGGATGCTCCAGCTGTATGCAATACAACACCAAACCACAAGGGGTCATTCTCGCAGTTATCTTTTGGAGCAAACGTAATAGTGAACTGACTCACCTTGATATGTAGGTGTCCACTTTCTTCTTGTTGAGTGCTATTCCAGACTGAGTGTTCCTCACAGAACCAAGGCCAGAGCTCACTGTTCGGGTCTTATTTCCCACACTGAGAGGAAAGACATAAGAGAAGAAAGACAAGGTTGTGTCAAATGCGAACCGATTGCAGGGCTGGGTTTGCAAAGACAGACCGAAATGCAGGTTTGACGTTCAAATCTCACATTTGCGCTGCCACTGACCCCCTACAGTATATTCACAGTTTGGACATATTATGCTTATTATTATACCATGAGTCAAGTCAGTTATGGTATTTATAAAATCTTCCTATCAGCACACTCCAACAAAACATAAACTAATTGTCAGTGAATTCAAGCAACAGAGAAAGCACAAATGGCTTACTCATATCAGGTTAGCATTACTTTGAAATTACTAGATCATTATTAACCTAGAATGACTTAAACTTTTTTTCAATGACATGCCTATGCAAAGTGCTTCAAACTCATATAGATAATCTATTCTGCACAGTAAAGGGTAAAAACGTAAAAGTACCCCTTAGCCATCAATATATTCTAAACAAGTGAAGAACAATGCCTCTGACTTGTTTGTGAGGTGATCTTGCGTGTGTGCGTGCGTGCATGCACTGACCCTGATGGAGGGCTCGTAAGGCCGGAAGGATTATTCCTCAATGCAGAAGAGACCTTACTAGATGGGATTCCTTGAGCAAGAAGAAAGTGAAAAAAACAAATGAGTAACACAGAACATGTAACTGTAGTCCATGTAATAATCTTTTCCTAACCTGTGTCATTTCATTTAAAAATAACTGTCATAAAATATAAACATATATTGTGAGGTGTGAATGCAACACAGCTGTGCCCTTACCACTGGGCTGTCCAAGGCCGGATCTCTGGGGTAAACGAGAGGAGGCCGAAGGGATTGTTGACACAGCAGGTGAGTTGGTCTTCTTTACGGAAGCAGGAGGCTTGACCTAAAGACAAAGAGAGAGAGGGGCAATGAAAAATAAGTACATAATACACAAAATTAGCTATGGAGGTCATGGGATTAAGCATTCACATAGTCGCTCTACTTGGACACACAGAAATAGGAATAGGACACACAGGTATGTATCACTAAACTTAAGACAACGTGACAAAGAGCAGACCATAGATGGAGTATGGTTATTAGTAATGTGTGTGAACACTTGTTATGCACTGTGATACCTTGAAATATGTGAACATGTGCGGGGGTTTGGCTTTACAAACAGGTATAATGTGTTTCAAACTGCCATGAGGAAGAAAAACTGACTGAGTTGCACTGGTCCATAGCAAATATAAAAAATGTGCTCCACCATGGCACAATGGGAAATCTATGTGACATAATGATCAACGATGAAGGTTTTTCTCAGTATGATGGAAAGAAAACAGAGCTCTTAACCAAAATGGTTTGGACCCTGCTGTTTTTATTGGCTGCCAAATTAACTCCCCAGTCATGTACCATAGCTGTTGCTAAGTGACAGTGGTAAGTCTATGCCTGCTGCAAAGTGGGTATCTCACCATGGTAATAACAGACAAGGAACTGTTATGGATTTACGCACAACACTTTAATGATAAAGAATTGGCAATAACTTAGTAGTGGAGCGAGAGTGGCTGTGTGGCCATCTACACATACACACAATACTGTACGTAAACAAAGCTAGTCATAATGAGAAGAAAGATGCACGCAATGCAGTGCATTTACTCGGGTCAAATCATTTTTTCATACTATCAAGTGTGGCTAGCTTAATCGCCTTCTCACAAACGAGTGACAGAAACGTAAAATATTTTCAGTTCATTTTGAAACTATGGTGGAGCAAATTAGACTGAACACTGAACACTCAAAACACCATTTTCCAACATAAACACACATGTACCTGTGTGCGAGCAGGAGGCTTCTTTGTATCTCCTATCTTGCTCTTGGTGGGTATCCGGGCGGCCTGCTCCTGGCAGAACTTGATGTGTCTGTCAGCTGCACTCTCGTTGAACCTCCGCTGACAGAAAGGGCACTGAACATAGTCTAAAGACAAAACAGGTGGTGAGAAAATATACCTGTAACTGCATTTATTGTAAAACCACTACAGTGACACAAATCCTGTATATAGAGAAATTAGTTCTCTAATTAGAAAAGTGCTGCTACGTGAGGGAGATTTGACTTGTACTTTCTTTTTGTCCTTTTCTCTTTCTGTAAACTCAATAAGTTACATTTTCACGTGGGGTGCCACATTCTGAGGCAAAATTATTTCCAGATAATATTTCTAATTTTGTCAGTAATGTTTTCTACTTTCACCTACTGTACTGTGTCCTAAAAAATTATCATTACTTGCAGACATATGAGAAGTCTAGAAAGGAATCATGAGCCCTGGTAAGCAGCTGTTTTGTTCCCAATTATAAAGAGTTTCTTAACAATAATCATATTACAGTAATAGTTTTTACTTTAATTCTTCTGTTCTTCTTGCTTAAATCCACTCTGCATAGAGGTGCGTGTTACCTGGGTCATAAGTAGGTGGCGGAGGTGGGGGTAGTGGTCCCCCATCCTTCATGACCTGAGTGAGGACTTTGGCAGCCCGGATGGTAGCAATGAAGTCCTCATGTTTCTTGCGCCAGTTGGATGGTTTCTTAGGCGGTTCTGCCTGGCAATAGGCAACACAGGAGAGGCTCTGATACAACAGCCTATTTGCTTTTTTTTACCACAACCTTAAACAGCTATTGTTGCTTGTCATGGTAAACCTCATCAGCCATTCGGCTGGGTTGTCATTACTTGTAATGAATGTGTCCTCATTATTTATGAGCAGACTGATAACCGGATGTTTTGAAAATAAGGTCACCCCCCCCCCCCCTTTTGATTGTTCTCTCAGTCTCTAGTCACTCTCTGTCTTGGATGACCAAAAGATAGTTGTAACCTGAAATGTTCTCTTGACCAAAACTTTAATGATTATGTTCTTATTTAGGCCTGGAAATACATTTCAAGTCTCAGTTTTACAGCACGCAGCTCTCTGACTCTCTCTTCAGCCTTGGAATGTAAAAAAAAAAAAACCAAAACCTTTCTTTCCATAGTGGCAGTCTGGGTCTTATCTAAAGCTGATGATTTCTGACAGAAGTAGTTCACTGAACTGAGTTGCTTCTGTGGCAACCTGATAGCCCCGCTGACTCCCTGCTTCTTCCTATATGGTTACAGTCAAGTTCATTAAATAGTTTGTCTGACAAACACGGATGATTTTGAGGGAAATGAAGCTAATTTTCCTTCATTCCCTCTAACCATGCACCATTCATACATGCCTCATTCCTCAACACCTGATTAGTTTACACAGGACAGAGTGAGTGTGCAGCAGTTAAAGCCAAGACAAAGGAAAGAATTATTTATTCTTTTGAGTTGACATCTTAACAACTGCCAGGCAACAGACCTCAGACTGGGCACTAGGATTAGCCTGTCTTGGCTACTCAGAGTGACCTTAGGTGCCTTGAGACGTCCTTACAACCTACACAAACAAAGCTCTGTATTTTAAGGTGCACTGTCAAAGAGTGAGAGTAGGAGTCTACGACAGGTTCAAAAGAATTAGAAGAGAGGTATCTAAGAATGTCAATACAGTAATGGTTAAAGAAAATGAAAATATAATGGGATACATGATATTGTCAGTTGCAGATTGTTGCAAGGTAAGGAAAATATCACAGTTTTAGTTTTTTTAAACTAATAGCACCACCAGTATGAGTTGATGACCTCCAACTATAGAAGCCAATGATTCAAAGCAAGGAAATCAAATTTTTAAAGGCAGAAACAGTGAGTGAATACTTCTTGGGCTTCAGCAGATTAACTGTGCCACTAAAAAAAAAATCACATACAGATAGAAAGGACAAATAAAAAAAAAGACTAATCAACTTACTTTCGCAGTAGAAGACGAACTTTGTGACTGAAATACAATTGAAAGTGATTTACATTTGAAAATAACCTGCCAACACAGAAGACTGAATGTCCTAAATGGAACAGCAAATATTAATAACACGAGCTGTTCATCACAGTAATGATCATATTGTTGAGCAGATCTTCACAGTTGAATCTCTTCTGGGTCCTAAGTTAAATGTAGTAATTATAGCAGATGAGCCGGGGTAAACAAAGCTATAATGCTGTTTTGAGCTGTGGAATGGAATATGTGTATCTAAATTAGCAATGTACACAAAACTACTCTAGGCATTGCATTGTAAATACTTATAGTGGATAGATGAATGAATGAATGACTTCAGGTTAAAGATAGAGAATGTCATTTTTATCATGAAAGTAGCAGATGTAAATTACAATATGTCAAATTCAGCTTAAAGCAGGAGTAGGCAACTTTTTCAGAAGCATTTTTATATTATATTATATATGAAATTCTGTTAACATCCCGGGTTCAATTAATAAATCAAATGCTCTGACAGAAAAATGAAAAAACAAACTGGTATCTGTGGCTGTAATAAGCACGACCGATCATCAAATATATACATCTAATCAAATGACCTGATTGGCACACCTACCTGCCTTCATTGCTAATGAAAACATGCTTTGGAGGGAGAAAGGGTAGGTGTGCTATTTCTCCAACGTTGCATACCCCAGCTTTAAATTCATCAAATTTTCCTACAGAGTTTCCCGACTGATTTGTAAAACTTTGAGCAGTTTCTTTTTCCTATTAATAATCAAATTGAACTCTCTTGGATATGTTGTGTTGGATTTCCATCTCGCTCGTAAGGTGTGGTCTTACCTTTGGTTTGATGGGTTTGAGAGTGGGAATGTCTGTGCCCTCAGCTCTCTGTCTACTGGAGTCAAAAACCTTCCTCCTTTTGGTCGCTGACTTTTGGCAGATTTTAGCATGTTTCTCCTGTAGAAAGATCAAAGGTGCACCATGCGCAATAACCACACGCCATAAAAATCTGCTTCTACATGTTTTTAGAAACATTTGCCATCATTTCAAACCGCTGTCAATTTGTTTCAATCACATTTCCAAAGTTTTTTGTTTTCTTTAAAAGAGGTAGAAAGTAAGACACACATGATTTCTGTGACTGCAGCAATAAGGTAAAGAGTAAGAGTAAGAGTAATACAAACACTTCTAGCTAAAAATTAGTTTGTGTAACATTAATGACACCAGTAATACACTGAATGCTGCATCCAGTTGTTCCAAACCTCCGGATGAAGACACAAGCACAGATTCCCCCTACACAAACACACATGCCAACATAATAATGCGCTAATGCATCCTGCATTAACGTACCCATTGTCAACTAATGAGGCTGAGTGCTTATATAAAAGCACACATTGTGTATTTGCATTACTGGGAAACAATGTTCCAATAACCTAATGAAATCACCATAGCTTTGATGTGGTAAAACCCAACTCTGTATAACATGGTAAAGTTATGATGATAGTGTGGTGGTGATAATAAAAATATGCATCATAGTCATCTTTATTTATGTGTATAACTACTATATAAAAAACCATGTGTCCATAAAGTTTTCCATAATGTCCATAAAGTTTTCATTTATAAATATACAGAATCTTGTAAACAATAAATAAGTGCTGTAAGTCATCTCAATAGTGCGTAAATCCCATTGTTAACAGTGGCTCCTACGTAAAAGTGTAAAAAAGCAAGGTTTGATTTCTTTTCTACTACCATTACCTAAAATCTGCACTCCTGGATATAAATTTCACAATGCACTTCAGCACTACAGCAGAGCCTTTGTCAGGCTTTTAAACCATGCAGTCAAAAATCTTACATATTTGCTTTACTACTGTGTTACAACCCTCCCTATAAAGAGCTCTTCACAGGGTCCTACTGCCTATTTGGATTGTTGCCAATGACACATCCAAACAGCTGATAAGCAGCTGATAATAACTGTGGAAAATATTGTCACCACAGAAAACATCAGCACAATAACACAATAATTGATCTTTTTAGCAAGCAAGAAATACTTTCAAGTTGTAAATTTTAGCTGAGCTAAATCCACTACATAATCTTCAAAATATGTCTGCTCTTAACACAGTATTTGTCTTGTGATTATTACAGTCTATAACATAATATAGCAATTACGAAATGTTAAAAATGACCACTAAGTAGTTATTTTTACCAGGACTTTAGGGAAGAACCATCTTTTACAGGTGTTGCATTGAGTCAGATCCTCAGGTGGAGGAGCTTCGCAATCTGGAAGAATAAGAGATTAAATTCAGATTGTAGTGGGGGAGGTTAAATGTCACCTACACCAGAAATAGACCAAAGCAAGGCACCTTTGTCTTACTGATGAAATTATCATGAGTAGCCAAACTTTTTTGTGTTTATTATGTAACAGCCAATATCTGATACAGGGTCAATGATACCTTCATAATCATAGGTTAGGATTTGGGCATTGCTCTTAACAAGCCACAATGTCGTAAATGGTTGCCTTGATTTATTTGTTAATCTTACACTAATTCCACCAATCACTTCCAAATGCTGGAAAACTGAGGTGGCTAGCTATGTTTAACGTTACATATTCATAAACGTCGTTCAAATACCCATGTCGTCAATATAACCGTAAGTACTATTCAAAACAAATAAAACAAATAACATCGAACTGCTCCTTGAAATACTAAGGTTTAATTCATGTCAAGGTTCATTAGTTAGCAACATGCTAACACTGGATAGCCCCTGTGGCTAATGTAGGGATCACACCCATTCAGGGACAGTCTGTAGCTAGCTTCATCTTTGGCACTGACGTTACCTAGCATTAACGTTACTTGGGCTAACCTAAATCACAAAGAAAAGAGAGGTCGCTGACAAAAACTGGTAAAATAGTAGCAGTAAAGAATCCGCCAATTTAGGAGGATAAAACGGAGAGGTTGTGAGCTCGATATAGCAAAAAAACACCTAAAATAAACGTTTTAACGACAATATCTCTCACCTTCAAATTCCTCCATCATTAGGTTATCTCTTGTCTGATACTGCTGTTGTTACAGACGGCCAAAACTAGCCAGAGGAAGTGAGAGGATTCACCCTTGCACACTTCCGGCTTGGCTAAAATTCAGACGACCAGTTTCAAGTTTGTGACGTTACCTCTGTTTCTCCAAAATATTGCAATACATGTGGAATACAGCAATATGTTTGTTTTATGTAAGTTACTGACAGTGCTCTGTCAGCTATACATTTTGCTCCGCATGTTTCTCCCATTTATGGGCAAAGCCTGTTTTATACAGCATATGGGGCAATGTATTGTGTCTTACATTGTGTCGGTTATATTACGAAGATTTCCTCATACATTATAAACGATACGATTCTAAATAATTGGTGATAATATTGTTTGTAGACTCTTGTACCCATGTGCCATTATAATTCAAGTCTAACAGGTCATAGATCGGGCTTGATGAGTTATTACTCTCTTGACATCACTGATCTTTGGCTACCAATAGCAACTGGATTGTCTGATGGCACTTCACGTGCTAACATCCGCGTATTTCATTGGCTGTTACTGCACAGTGTGGGTTAATGCTGTGTGTACTGCGGGTGGGCGTGGTAAGCAACCCCTTTCTAAGCTTTCCAATAATTATTCCCAAAATATGGCATTTTGGTGAGATATCACTTTTGCAATTTTCATGTCAGGTAAGGAGTCCCCCTCATTTTACTGAAATCTAGTAAATTCATGTAGCATGTTCATGCGCGGATAGCTATTTCATGTCATTGTTGGTGGAAATAATAAAAACATCTCCCAGCGGGGGGTTTGTAGTCGCTGAGGACCAGATCAAATGTAGGCAGCGGACCAAACCACTGTGAGGCATGTGAGGGGGGTGAACATCCTCTGAAAAACGCATTGGACTCATTATAGAGAACAAGAGCTGTTAACGATATTGTCCTGCCAAACATTGACTAGACGCTGACGGACAACAGTGGCTAGCCTAGACTATATTTAATTGTTTTGATCAAAATAATTACTAGGGACAATTCTCCTTTTTTGGTTGATTGGCAGTATTGATGGGAATTACGATCCTCATCGTTCACCTAAAAGAGCCGGCTCACTAATTTAGCAGAAAAAAATGAACGAATTTGGACATTTTTTTTACTCATGGCAACAGGGAATGGCCATCTTTAGATGATATAATACACCCTGTTAACACGGCAAATATGAACGTCAAAAGGCGTCATAAACACCTTAACACACCCTGTTAATACCAAATTTGAACATCTTTGACATAAAATATCCTGTGATTAATTTGGTCTATTAATAATTAGGCATATGTGGTTGCTTACTGAGAAAAACGTAGCTTGTAGGCTTATACAATATCATACACATAGGCCTATTCATTTAATAAATCTAACTTTCGTCCTTTCATGAACAGACTGTTGAATAAGAATCACTTTTCTTGTTTAAAATTCTGATAAACAGACTGAATGAGAACACACATACGATCTGGTGTTCACCTTCTGGATAGAAATGAGAACCCGTTGAGGATGTAGAGTAGGCTACATGGCTAGTACATGAGGTTTTTTTGCCCTTTGAACTGATTTTAAGGGCATCTACTAAACTCGGAAATAATATATAATTGTTACATAAGGCTATAATGTAAAATTCCTGATGAAACAAACAAAAAACTTTTTTTTCCTACTTTGGTCAATCAAAATAGGCCTTTTCTACCAAAAGGCCTATTTTGCCTTTTATTTACTTTCTATTTCAATATTGTATGGTGAGAGACATCATTTCAAATATGATTATGAGCTCCTAAACAATGAAATCTCAAGTTGCCTTTGTTGGCTCAAACACTTTCCCAAAGCATTCGGAAGTTCCCAGTTTGGCATATTGAGCACAAGTGTCATCTGAATGGATTCATTCACAGCCAGCTGTTATGAGACTGCAGTAAACATGTTAGCCTCTATGCCTTCATCACAACAAGATCACTGTTCTGTTCTCACACTGGCTCTCTGTGATCTCCTTCTGTCTGTCTGTCTTTCTCTCTCTTACACACACACACACACAGACCTATACAATAACTGCCCTGTCTGTTAATCTGTAATCTGACCAACAGCTTTCATTGATAATTGTTGGACAACCTGAGCTTCTTTTAGACATCTTTTTTAACAGTAGTCTAATATTTACTGATAACTGTACAGTTGGCATTAAAGTGGTTATTACTGTGATATAGGCTATGTATTATATTAGCGTAGTTATTTTATTTTACCAATATGAATTGATGCCAGTACCAATCTGGTTTATTATATAAAGCCAGAAGATATATAGAGTGCAGGTAACTTGGCCGGTGTTGCAAAAAGTTGCTTTCAAGCCCCGAGTGTGAGCCTACTTCACAAACAAGGGCTTTATTTTGAAATGTGTACCCGGAAGCCGTAGCATTGTGGCATCGTTTTGACGCTGGTAAATCCTCTCTGGTGAGCGCAATGGGGAATACCGAAGTGGCATCCGAGCTGATGTGATTGACCCCTGCGAATCTTCGGAAATCCTTTAACCCAAACAGGTACCCTACTGATAAAATAGCAATAACTATAGGAATAGAGTGTGCATGTGTAATTAAATGTGTAACGTTAATATCCACGCATTGTGCGTTTACTGGCACTGACTGAGCTGTGGGTCTTTGTCATCAGAGAAAGACGTGTATTTATTATTGAAATCAGTTTGAGCATGTCGATCCTCCTGCAGCATTAATGACTTGTCTTAATGTAAAGGTTAGGCCTTACATTGTTGACACTTACTGTGTCAACAATACAAGTGATTTATTAGAGGACTCAATTACGCACGACTATACCTGATGCATGCAGCGCGTCCACTCAGCCCATAATAGATGGGAAATGTTGGAAGACATCTATTTAGACCATACTCTAATAAAGGTTTTCACTGGACTAATGGTAGCTCACACAGAATCATGACAAGGGCACTTAATACATTACTCCATACATCCTGCCACAATCCTACAGATTAAAGATTTAATAGGATGCTCTGGAAATCTGTGGAAAACACTTTACTCCACTAAGCTCCTATATAAATGTTATTGAGATATTATATATTTGGGAATAAAATTGTACATTTTCTAAACGGCTGTGTAGGAGTATTGTGCATTTGTATGTCTGCCTAAGAGAGAAAGAAAGACTGCTGGGCATCATTCCCAGTTACGCCCAGGCCACCTAGAATAACACTGGCATAAGTTTCTGGGACTCCATTCCTGCACTCCCCTCATCACTGCCACACTCACTGCTAATTTTCTGTTTGGCAGCACAACAAATCAAATGGTTGAAGAGCAGGAGCAGCCAAGTTGTTTTACTTTTTATTTTCAGTTTTTAGGAGGTGACAGAGAGAGAGAGCAGATCACACTGGCCTTTTGTATCATTTGGTGATTTGATCATTTGTCGGAGTTTGTGCTTGATATATAGTTGTTCAGGCCAGCTGAGCTCTGGTTCCCACATGGGATCAGTGCCATAAGGACAGCAGGAGCATGCCTCTGCAAGAGCAGGACACAGGACACACACACACACACACACAAATAAACTGCCTATTCATGGGTGCAACAGTGTGACTAAATTATGTAAACTGTAAAATTAATATTTAATAGAATATGAGAACGGGGAAACACATGTTCTGAATGAAGAATGTTCTGTCATGTTTAGCTGTGTTCACTTTATATGTCTTTATAACTTTTGCCTTGGAATTTGGTTTGAGCCTTTTTCCATTTTTTTTAATCAGCACTAATTATTTACCAAGAGAGATGTCCCTGTGAAAGTACTTATGGAAAAGGTCTGGTTATGTAAAGATCCTCATACTGTTTTTAAAATCCAGCAATACATTATCATCACTGACTCTGATGATACACTAATTCCCTGTCTATAAATTATACACAGTCATCTTGTCTGTCTTGCGTCCCCATGTTGAGTCTGACAATTGCACATGGACAACATCTTTTTGGTCTTGCCTATCTTGACCCCATTTTTAGAATGACAGCTGAGTGGGTGCGTGCTCAGATGATGACAGAGAAGGCGTCCCAAAATAGCCATGGTCAATCAGCCTGCTTGGCTCTGCAAATAGCCACAAATGGATGTGGGAGCTAAGGAAATTTTTGCAAATTTCCCTATTATTTATAAATTCAATATTTAGACTGGAGTAAAACTAAACTATCCTTTGAGTGTCCAACAGTACATGAAGTCTCAGAAAAGCTTGTTTTTCTTTGTACTCCTACTTTTGTTATAATTGCATAAATTAAAAATCGATGAAGTTAAGAAAATCACAGACTGATGGATTTTAACTAGTGTAAATGGGTGGAGGAAGCCAGAAACTGCTCAGTGCTGAAGGGCAGCCTCACCCAGGCAGATTTATATGAGAATGTCAACAGAGGGGTTTAACCTAAATCTCCGTGGCAACACAGCTCCCATCATGCTCCATGCTCACTCCAAGTGGGATGACATGTGAAAACAGTACCGTCCTCCCTTGTGCCATAATTACCCCTCTGAGTGTGTGTTTTTGGTTGCTGTATTTCATCAGCTCAAGAGCACCCTCATTTGTGTTTCCATTCCACTTCTGTAAAAAAAACATTCTCCTGTGTCAATGGTGTCGCCCATACCCTAGACTGAGATTAAAATAGATTAATCAGGGATTAGGTCACAAGATAAGAGGAGGGAGGGATGTATTGTATGAGTGCATGGGTAAACCACTGTGTCACTTTCATCATGTCAATCAAATCAAAGGAAATGTTCATTTCTGTGTGTGTGTGTGTGTGTGTGTGTGTGTCCATATGCACTGCTGTGCATGTCAGGCCCTGCTATGGTGAGCTGTGTTAGCGATGACGGATGTGGAGGCGACCTATGAGGACTTCATTGCCTCTCGACGGTCCGGCCGCAGGAATGCCATCCATGATATTCCAGCAGCCCCTGGAGCGCAGGGACCCACGGACCCGTCACAGAGTCTGGCACAGCTCAACATCAACAAGTCAGGTAAGAAACATCACTGTCATATTGACACATATTGTTTTACCGTAGCCACAATAAACAAGTAAGAAGGGATTGGTATCGAGAACTTGGAATAATTCAGTGTAATTGAGAAGGATCATATAGTATTGCTGGAAAATAATAAAATGTGTTTCAATTGCTCGTATCAAGTACAGAAGTACAAAGAGTGCATAGACGGTGCAGTTCCTTTTTTAATACTACCACCAGGGGATGCCAAAAGCCTGAAAGTTTGCATTTCTGTATATAGTTTCTTTAATAATGTCTATTTATTGCAAGAATTGGTATTGTATGAATGCAAAACAAATGTCTCATTCACAACCAAGGGAGAAAAAAATACAGTAAACATTGTGCCCTTAGGCTCAAAAGTATGCTATGCTTATTGTTACATGAATTGGACGTTTGACTTCCCATGTATGGAAGGAGATATGTGCAGAGTTTGACACTGGAAGGCTGTTTTCACACCCAGCTGCTGAAGGGGGGAGGGTTTTATCTGTGTTCACCTTAAATCTAAGATTAAGATATGTGCGAACAAGATGGTTTTGTGACATCACAACTAGTTTGATCATAGCCAATCATAGTCTAGAATGCAAGTGTATAATACATATAAGTGTATAGATGTCTTCTTCTAGTGCACATACACTGAGAACGGACTTTACAGCAAAGTAGGAGACATCTTATGTCTTGGTGCTTAAATGTATATCAGAATCAGAATCAGAAATACTTTATTGATCCCTGAAGGGAAATTCTGTGTTACAGTTGCACACATTGCACCAGGGCAAAGGAATATAATAAAGATATTGGTATATAGAGAAGTAGAGTAAAAATATAAAATAAAATAAAATAAGGAATGTGGATATGTACAATATTTACATAGTTAAAGGAATTGTTATGATACAGTATTTACATAATTAAGGAATTGTTATGGTGAACAGTAATAAGGAATAAATAGTAGCAGCAGAGTATTGCACATTATAATTTAAGCAGGTGTTATTGCACAAAACAGATAATATTGTCCAGTTTGAAACTAACTAAGTGTCTGTGTGTCAGACACTTAGAGGGATGAGTTATAAAGTTTGATGGCCACAGGCAGGAATGATTTCCTGTGGCGCTCTGTGGTGCATTTTGGGGGAATAAGTCTTACACTGAAAGTGCTCCTGTGTTTGAGCAGCACGTCATGGAGTGGGTGGGAGACATTGTCCAAGATGACATGTAGCATGGACAGCATCCTCCTCTCTGACACCACCAACAGAGAGTCCAGCTCCACCCCCATAACGTTGCTGGCCTTGCCGATCAGTTTGTTGAGTATGTTAGCGTCTGCTACCCTCAGCCTGCTGCCCCAGCATGCAACATGCAACCTCCTCAGAAAATAGAGACAGCTTTGGCCCTTCCAGTAGAGGGCTTGAGTGTTTTTGGCCCAGTCCAGTTTATTGTGTAAGTGCACTCCCAGGTATTTATAATCCTCCACAATGTCCACAGGGACCCCCTGAATGGAAACAGGGCTCACTGATGCCTTGGCTTTCCTTAGATCCACAACCAGCCCCTTAGTCTTTGTCACATTGAGCTGTAGGTGGTTCTGCTCACACCATGTGACAAAGTCCCCCACCACAGCTCTGGACTCAGCCTCGTCACCCTTGCTGATACATCCAATCGCAGCAGAGTCATCAGAAAACTTCTGAAGATGGCAGGACTCTGTGTGGTAGTTGAAGTCTGTGGTGTAGATGGTGAAGAGGAAGGGAGAGAGGACAGTCCCCTGCAGGGCCCCGGTGTTGCTGATCACGCTGTCTGACACACAGTATTGCAGGCGCACATACTGTGGTCTGCCTGTCAGGTAGTCAATAATCCAGGACACAAGGGGGGCATCCACCTGCATCACTGTCAGATTCTTACCCAGCAGGGCTGGCCAGATGGTGTTGAAAGCACTGGAGAAGTCAAAAAACATGACCCTCACAGTGCTCGCCGGCTTGTCCAGGTGGGCGTAGGTGCAGTTCAGCAGGAAGATGATGGTGTCCTCAACTCCCATTCGGGGCTGGTAGGCGAACTGGAGGGGGTCACAGCTGATCCAGAACCAGTCTCTCCAGGGTCTTCGTGATGTGGATGGTCAGTGCCACAGGTCTGTAGTCCTTGGAGTCACTGGGACGCGGTGTCTTTGGCACAGGAACGAGGCAAGATGTCTTCCACAACACAGGGACCCTTTGGAGACTCAGGCTCAGGTTGAGGACATGGTGAAGGACTCCACATAACTGGGGGGCACAGGCTTTGAGCACCCCAGTGCAGACACCATCAGGGCCTGCAGCCTTAATAGGAGTCTCCTCAGCTTTCTTCTCATCTGGTCAGCAGTGAGGCACACAGAGGTTACAGGTGGGGGAGGGAAAGAGGAGGAATCGTCAGGCTGGAGAGAGCTGTTAACCTGAGAGCCGGAGGAGGAGGGAGTAGGGATCTCCCAGGAGGAGGGTGAGGGACAGTGAGGAGGAGGGGGGAGTAGTGGGGTTGGAGGTGATACAGCAGCTGAGTTAGTGGGGGGATGGGCAGTAGCCATAGCATCAAATCTGTTAAAGAACAGATTAAGTTTGTTGGCCCTGTCCAAGCTGCCTTCAACTCCTCTGCTGCCAGCCGGTCTGAAGCCAGTGATGTTCCTCATGCCGCTCCAGACCTCCCTCATGTTGTTCTGCTGGAGTTTAAGCTCCAGCTTCCTCCTGTACTTCTCAACAGAGGGAAACGTATATCTGTATAGTTACAGATTCTCATGGCTGATGTTCATAATGCTGAATTTGGGCCAGCCCTGGGCCTTTCCCCACATTCAGGAGACTGATAACCAACCATGTGCTTTGACTTATCAGCCTCATCATTAGTTTCCTCCACTCTGGTCAGGTTCTGCGTCGTTAAAGTGAGTTATGTAGTTACTTCAACGCCTTTTGTCCGTGGTCAGAAAATGGGCTTGTGGTGTGGTCTCTGTACATGCGTCCAGTTAAGCAGCTTCAGATTTATTATTTATTTATCAAAACAGTATTTTACTTGTCTTAAAACATGCCAGGAAGGGAACACAGACTATTAATTTTAAATGTAAAATACAGTCTATAAAATTTCTATGAAAGGGTCGGGGGGGTGGGGATGAAAATGTCAATACAGTTACATATGTGTTATGAGTTGATTTTTCACTGCTTCTGCCATGTAGACTTCTATTCCTGTTGTCTTCATGGGGACTCTCCCGCTGATTCAACCAACCTCATTCGCATCGCTGACTTCACCCGTAGTAACTTATGTATGAAACTGTCTCTGTCTTTCCCTGTCTGTCAGGTGATGAGGGAGAAGACACTGAGAAAAGCCAGGACTCTCCAGCTAAAGAAGAGGAGACCCAGGCTGAGGGCAGCTAAGCAGCAAAGACCTGCTGATATTTGCAGATTCAAACAACCGCTTCCTCTTGTCTAGCTGATCCCTGAATGCTAGGCCTCTAACTGGCCAGTTGCATCTAATGACTATGAACAGACACAGCAATATCCTCTCCTTCCACCACACTGCCATCAGGAAGTCATCGCCATGGTAACCAGAGTGCAGTTTCCCTTCTGCCCTTGGGCGTGTTCCAATTTCCTTAAAAAGCCTCCTTTCCTTTCTGCCTTTCCTTCATTGCTGCTGATAGGAGATTGGATGTGTTGCATGATCAACACAGCAGGACGTCAACAACCAAAACCAGCCCTGTGTGACTGTCAGTGGTCCTGGGAGGAAAGGTGACAAGGGAAAAGAGGCCATTCAAGGTTTTTGTGGCAGGCTTAAGTGTTTCCACTGAATTCAATTTTTGTCTTCCCTTCCCCCCTTGCTTTCAATCAATCACCAATTCCAGGGAACCAGGCACAGTGATTGGACACTTCTCTTCCTCTGCTCTTCTTCACGCATCAACTCATGCACACACTTTCCCCTCTGTCCGTGCTCACTTGTGACTCCCTCAATGATTTGTTTCTGTATATTTGTTTATTTTGGGCCACAGATCTAGCTTTATCCATCTATTGGGGTGGTGATGGCGCATAGATAAGATGCTTGCCTTTGGTGTGGGAGACCTCGGGTAATTTCCCACTGTGAGACATCCACCATTGTGTCCCTGAGCAAGAGACTTAACCCCTAGTTCCTCCGGAGGCGTGCGACCTCTGACATGTATAGCAATTGTAAGTCGCTTTGGATAAAAGCGTCCGCTAAATGTAAATTTATCGCATTAGCTTCTTGGACACCATTACAACTGCACTCCAGTGTTGTCAAGGTTAAACATCCCAAGGGAGGGTGGTATTGTATTTTTGTATGTGTTGTTTATCCGTGTCAGGTTCGATATCTCAGACATTACTGATTCAGTTCGAAAGGAATGTGAGTAAATAATCTTGCCGTCTGGCATTTTTAATATTACATGCATTGGTCAGACACGGCCAGTCCAGTTCAGGTCAAAACACAGGACATGCAGCATTTATTATTGAGTTAGGAACACAATCGATCTGCTCTCTCACTCTGTCACAGTGATCAAGGCAAAAGCTAATCGAAAGAGCAACAATGTTCTGTTTACTAACCCATAACCAAGTTCAGGCCTCACAGATACAGCCAGCATGTATTTCTACTATATAATGCATATTTTCCTCCCTGAATGCAGCATTTTGAATTAATTTTGTTGCCAATGCAAGTGGTCTATTACCTATACTGTTATTTATATTCAGAATTTTGTAATTTCTAGGTGTTTGTATATACACAGAAAAAGATTTTCTGATGTTTCAGTATTTAAATGCAACTTTCCCATGATTACCAAATGTTTAGTAAGCAGTTAACTTCAAGTATTCATTGTGAGATTGACTTTCATTCTTGCAGTTATTCAGATGGTAGCTAATAGTAATGGAATAACATTTTTCAAATAAGGTTATACCCTTACCATACATCATATGTAAAACTTGTTTGGTTACTAAGTAGAGTTAATACAAAAAGTGCCCATATTATACCGCGTCCTGGTTATCCTAGATCAATACACTGCCGTTTAGCATATACAAATGTGTATCTGTGAGTGTGTGTGTGTGTGTGTGTGTGTGTGTGTGTGTGTGTGTGTGAGGATGTGTGATTTGGATTATGTTGGGTAGTGAGAAAAAGGATTTATTTGCTGGTGGAGATGAGAAAAGTTACAATACTGATTGCACTCAAGTACTCTAGCGTGTTATTTATAATGTATTACTGTTTATTTCAGTTGTGTATTTCTTTTTGTTACAGGGTGTCTGTTTGAATGATTATTGTTGTGATTGTATAGACTTCAGAAAATAACACCCATCTCAGTACTATAATGGTACCTTTAATACACTGCCTTTTACTATTACACCAATCACTGAATTCATACAACACTGACATACTTTTGTGTGGTTATTATTATTATCAAAACTGATGACATCAATTGGTTTTCCTTGCTTAATTTATGAAATCTTAGCTACATGTACTTGAATATGAAATTAAATGCCTTGTTACAGGGGCATTTCTACATTGTATTTAAGGTCAAGAATAACTTGTACATTGAATCAAGGTATAGTGTGTACAGTTGCACTGTAGGTGACTTAGAGCACCCATTGTCATGTTTTCCATGTTGTTCTTTTGTGCAGCTCACTCATGAGTTATGTGTGTCACTGTGTTGTCAATGACTTTACTGTATAATGCCTTGCTATTTTATTTGAATTTGTTAGTTCTAATGTGCAGTCTCAAAGGTGAAAATTTCAAGGCGAATTCATGTTACATTGTCCTGTCCACAGGTGAGAGGGCTGAGTAAGAAAAGGCATTGTCTCCCTCTAGTGCTCAATAGTAGCCCTATTATTCAGCCACAGAAAAAACACTTCACTGGTCAATTTACTTTTACTGTAAGTTGTTGTGGTGCTGTTGTGATTTTAGGATAGATAGTGTGATTGTTGGCCCATGTGATCGGATTGGTGATTATAGATCGGTGCTAGGCAAAACACAGTGCAGTAAAGTGTCATTTTTATTCACCACTTTTCAAAAACACATCACAAAGGGTTTTACACATTCACACTGAATGCAATAAAAAATAATGTTATAATTGTGAAGGATTTATTTTCCTTCATTAAGGGTAATGTCACACAGGTTTCCCCCAGGCCCAATAACATCTTCACACCACTATAGATAGTTGAATAATAATCTTTTATGGGCATATAGTGATTCTCTGTGGCCAGTCTCCTCCGTTGACCTTCATTAAACAAAGCTGTGTAAGACATGCTGAGTTACCTGAGACCTTCAATAAGAGTTGACTTGGCCACAAGAATTTCCATCGCATTAATAGCTCATGGTAATCAGGGTCCTCTTGCGGTGAGGCCAGCTGGGGATATGCTTCCACTAATACATAAGTGGACAACAAATATAGAAGAATTCAACAAAGAACTCCTAATTAGACAGATAAGTCACAAAATCTCCAAGTCATCGTTACAGTGTTACACTGTTATCTTTAAACATATTAAACAATTTCATTGAATTATGTATTTGGATTTTAAAGTTCAACTTCAAAACTGATAAATGCATTAAAAACTCTATTTAAAAATCTGGAAGCTAATGCAATTACACTATAGATCTGGTGAGTGTAATTTAAGTGTCTGCGATCAAATAGCTACTGTTGTTAGTGGGTTCTTTAACTGAATAGATACTGTGGGTATATATCTTGATGATGTAATTGATACTTACACAAGACAAAGTATATTGGATTCAGTAGTGGGACCCCAAATTCTCTTTTGTGTATTATCTGTTGGCCCTTACAGGATGGAAGACCTGAAAACATGAATGGCATTCATTCCTGTTTTCTTAGGTTACTATGGTATATAATCTTTCATCACATAGCTCACAAAGCAGTGACACAAGGCAACTTTTACTAGTGACGCTTGAAGTTTACGTTGAAACACAACAAGCCTCATTTCATGTAAAAACAAGCAGTCTTGTGCAAATAATGTCTCTGTGCTGTATCTAAAATAACCAATGAGCAGGCTGAATGGACTTTACTTGTGAGTTAACTTATCTTAGATTAATAGGTTAGGCGTTGCAACATATCACTATGATTGCTCTTGGAGTGTTGGTTGGATTCATTCTTATAATCTTGTCTAATTTAAGAGTGGGAATACATCTCACAGCTTTCAGTTACAGTTTTTGTTTTAATGAAAAGGGTGAACACAAGTACAATAACAGTGATGGCAGTACAATAGAATAATGTGGAATACATAACAAACAGTGATATAAGCACGCTTAAGTGAGATTTTGAACCACACACAATGAATAAATCTGCATGTTTCTTAATAAACATCCCAAAAAATGTTTGGATACAACCACTATAGTTTTACAGAGATGAGGAAGTCCATGAAACCATGTCCATCCTTACCACGCTTTTTTTGGGTCTAACACAACCATTCAGCAGTGTGTTTTTCATGTTTACATATCAACAACTGACAAATCTCCTTGAGGGATAAAAAAGCCATGCATATCCTTGTGGAGCTCAGTGTTCACGTTTGCTCGAGCAACTTCTTTGAATGTTCTGCCATCAAGAATCAGGATGAAATTAGACTGGCCTGGGTTGGTGTTGATGACTTGTGTTAAGGCCACGCCTGCAAATGGAAAGGCAGAGGTTATTGTGAGAGCGCAAAGCAGAATGTCAAAAATCTTATCGGATGATGGCAGGTTTTAAAATCGACTTTCACTTACTTACAAAATACAGTTTACATACAGTCTTGTCAATACAGATGTGTTCAGTGAGGGCTCTCGTCTTTTTAGGCTTTCTGTCCATTTGTACTCTGGCTGACTTATAGTGTATACACACACCACATATAAACAAGTCATACATTGTGCACTGTAAAAATGATCTAGGTGGTTCAACTTAAAAACTTTAGTTCAATTGCTGCCTTAAAAATGTGAGTAAACTCAACTTTAAGAAAAGCTTTGTTTCAACTCATGATGTTACGTTATACAATTTGTTTAATTAATGATAATTTGGTGTTTGAACTTAATACTGTGAGTTAAAACAACTATCTATATTACATTGTCCATTCAAGGAAACTTGCTTTCACTTGTCTAACAAACATACAATTCTACACCCCTTCAACTCACATTTTTAAGTTCAGATAACTCAACTTGAAGATTGCCTTTATTTCAACTCATAAATTTAAGTTCATAAAGTGGATATAACTACAGTGTTCTAGTTGTCCCAATCTTAGTTAAATGAACAAGTTTGAGTTATTCTAACTCATAGTTTCAAGTTAAAGCAACTTAACCAAATTAATACTACTTTCCATTTCAAGTTAAGGGATTTAAATTCCAAATTTGTTTCAGTTTACATCTATAAAGGGCCTTGAAGACAGACCACAACAACAGCACCACTGTGCTATTATCTTCAATGACCTGTGACAGGGCAGGGCAGCTTGCTGGTGCGATTGTGTACGCTGCAGTCAAAGTTCAAAATAGCAGCAGATGTCACCTCCTTTCTGAAAGGGCCTTAAGGCCGTTGTCTGGAACCCTTTCCACCGGTCGCACTAGTTTTGTTTACCACAGAAGTGTCTATATTTTGGTTGGAATTTGAATATATGACTTATCTGCAGTGTATAATTAGCAGGGGTGAGCAAGAACACCAAATTTTCTGTATCTGTACTCAGAATTGGTGGGGCTTAATCTATAAGTGGGTGGTATAAACTGGAAGTTATTTAAGCCTGAAATTTCTATCAGAACTTGCTATACTTATTAGAAAACCATTTACAGAACAGCCTCAGAATTGAGCTTCAGAGAATAGTAATTGATTTTTTTATATTCATATATTTATAGTTTATAACAATACAGATATTGACACATTTTACTCTGATGATACTCATAGAAAGTATCTGTACCGGATACTCGTTTTAACCGAGTACTTGCTAAACCCTAATAATTAGTTGATTATGTATATGTTTTTCTCAAACTCAAAAGACGCAGCACCTAGGCAATCCTCATACTCTCGCCTTTTTTTTCAACTGATAACTTACATACGTAAGTTCAATCAACACGACAAAAGTGTCAAATAGTCAACACAATGAATTAATGCAAGTTTAACTTTCTAAAACTCATACAGACTTCAAAATCCAAAACTTGTCAGAGCTATTTGAGTTAAAAAGAAGAAGTAAGTTGACATGACTAAATGGGTCTATGATTCTTTTCAGTGTGCACACCACCCAGTATTCTCACCATCGTCCTCCGACTCTCCATTTGGTCTGGGAATGAAGATGGGCTCTGACGGCCAGCAGTTGTCCTCACTCCAGTAAATCCTTTCCTTGGTTTCTGTGTCAAACTTTGCAATCTACAGTGAATGTATAGATTAGAACAAACTAGTAAAACTAGCACTCTTGAGTTCCTCATACTGTATCTGATTGCTTATACCGTCAGAAACGCTGGGATCAGCAATTATTCACAAAATAGAAGAATATAGAATAGAACCCAAGGAGCTTATCTTGCAGGCATTAACTGCCAGTGCAGTACTTTGTCCCAGCTGCAAGCCATATACTTGGAAAAGAGCTGTAAAGTTATAAAAGTTGACCATCTTAGTACAGCCAGTAGGGTAAAGCATCTTTGCTTAATTCAATCAGCAAATAACAACAGTTGTACTTTTTCAGCACATTTCAGTCATATTAGTGTTCCTCATAGTTGATGTAATAGGGGGAAGCATAATACATAGTCATCTGTTAAATTCATTCAAGAAAAGAGGGTATTTTCACAAGACTATTGTGCATGTTAGCATGACCAGACTATAGAGCAGCTTCATCCCCCCCATCCTCAGCATTCCACCACACAATATAGTTCATTTCTATATATAATTTTATCATTTTTGTATATGTTTGCTCTGTGAGAAGCATAAAAGGAACTACTATTATCTACACATACTGCAGATACCTCATTATATAACCCTGTTGTAAAATGACAAATAAATTAACCTTGTACCTTGTATGTATGAAAGACAATATTATTAGTTCTAGCGAATGTTTTTGGGGCGCTAAATAAGGCAAAGGAATCACCTCAACCATGAACTTCTTAATTTATCTATTTGTTTAAAATATATTAACACATGTTCCAGGTCTGAAGAAAATGTACAAGGCCTTGTTTTCCTCAAAGGAAGCTCACAATGATGTTCATAAAATGTTTCCTTTTGTTCATCCTTCTTTTTATTCATATCCAAACACCAGTCAAATTCAAAGAAAACCCAAAGCTCTTCTCTGTTGTTGAGATTATGTGTCAAATGGGAATAAATAAACATATCAAAACTGTTTAAACAAAGATGTTTCCTTTCTTACCTTCCTCTTTGCAGACAATGTACATCTGGACTGTGTGTATGCAGTGAGACGCAAGGGAAACTCTTTCAGAATAAAGCTTTGTTTCTCAAGACCGTAAAGCCTCACCGAGTTTATTGCTTCTTTCCATTGTTTCTGGCAGTGGCTCCTTGATGTACAAGTGTACCCAACGGAAAGGGCATGTGGGTATTATGGTATAAATCTGTAATTCACACTTCAACAAAGTGTTTCCTGCCCTCTGCTGTGCTGACTGATAATTCTCAGTTCTGAAATTTGCTTCCTACCTAAAAACAATGTGGCCAGGAACAAATTATTTCCCAATAGCCTTGCATTTAAAATCTCTGTTCTTCAAGAGTCTGCAAGTTTGCGTCTGTCTTGGCAAATAACGCTTGTAGGAAATGAAGAAGACGGATGTTCCCACCAGCTCTGTTTTGCAAAACCAAATGTTACCTTTAATGACAGTGCAGACTCCTCCACACAGTTCCCGTAGACAAACCGGTGCCTCTTGCCATTGATGTCATAATTGATTCTGGGTAATTCAAAACCTGATGGAAATATATATATATATATATATATATATATATTTATTTTTCTTTACCAGCAAATCAATTACTCTTAAAGACACAATACACAATCAATGATTACTTGATTTTACCTTCACAGAGCACCTCTGCCTGGCACAGTAGTTTGCCTTCTTTCTCCTTCACAGCACTGGCTGTCGTATATTTGACTGTCACTATGTCCTCTCCAACCGCAATACCCTGCAAAATCCAGTTAACAGTAAAAATAAAGTGTCAAAGGAACCTCTTGTCTAAATTTCAGGATTAAATCAATTCCACATTTTTTAAAAGCCCACCTTGTCTGAGTGGACGGGAAGTGCAAATCTTCTGTAGCTTGGTTTGGAGTAGGTAACGTTATAGAGCTTGTCGTTTTCCTTCAGCTTGCTGAGGTAGAACGCATCATAAAGACTGTTATCATTGTAGGCGATGACATCAAAGATCACATGACCGTTGTCCTCGAAAGCATTCACATGATGGTAGACGATCATTGCTCCAGTGTAGTACTTTGTCTCGACCTCTTTGCCAGTCTTTCTGTCTATCAGGTGGATCACAGTCTGTTGAAGAAACAAACATTTAGAAAGACAGCACACAGTTACCTTAAGAATTTAGATCTACAGTCTACAGTCCACTGGTAGACTCGTGTACACCCTTTCCCCTTGGTATTTACAGCTGCTTCATTCTTAGTCCAGAATTGTGAATATAAAGAACCTGACAATAATCACAACGCAACCAGCAGCGACACCTTACCTTTTCCTCAGGGCAAAATTTCAGGCAACTCGACCAGCTGACTCCTCTCATGTATGCAGTGGCCATCCTGAGGATGTCCAGTTTCAAAGGCTGCTCGATGAAAATGAAGTAGTTGTCCGTCATGCCGAAGCTGTGGTAGTAGCTGGGTGTGAGGAGCGAGTGGCAAGGAATGGCGCAGACCACCTCCACATTCTTCAGCGCAGGGGCATTCTTGCCTTTGTCTGAATGTTGAAAGTGAATAGCAAAAGAGACAAACAAATTCAGAGAGACATAAAAAAAGACAGTTAAAAGTCCATCAAAGCATTATGTCCATTTGCTGGCATATATATATAAATAATATTCAATTAATTAGTAATAAAGGCTCTTAGAATGTATTAGTAGTAACATTGAGACAATGTAATATTTTATCAGCTCCTTTGTAAGTGTATTGTTAAAGACACATTGTTGGGTTTCAAGGTTTGATGCGGCAACATTATGATGGTTGTAACATGTAAGTGATTGTGTGATGATCAATCATTGCGGAATCTGGACCTTTAGGCCTACAGTGTGTACTAATATTGCCTATGCAAATGCTTATCATGATAAAGCAAATAACTACAGAAGAGCTGAGATTTACATCGAGCAACAAACAGTCTGCAAAACAACTGCAGTGTATTCTCATTCCAGGAAGGAACGCATTTCATCTGTTTTTCACCTGCAAGGCATGTGCTATCCTACATTTGAATAATCTTGTGTTAAATCTTAATTTTCAACATCTTCTACAAAGCACAGCTGGTAGGAAGAGAGAGCACGACATGATAGATAGAGAATGTTACAAGGTGAATCTACCTTTCTCTGAAACAGCGGGGACTTTGAACAGTACGTATTTAGTTTTGCCCTTCTCTGCTATTGAAGTTCCGAAGTTGTAGGAGTTGCCCTCCTTGTCATAGTGTGGATGGCACGAAGCCATGTTAACCGGCAGGTACTTCTTGTAGTCCACCTGTGTGAAACAGTTCAGCAACTCATGAGCTCTGAAGGGAACTCATGTGGAGGTGGGTTAGGGATCACTGGGGAGTGATCAAGATCAGCGGAGGACGTTACCTTGTCCAGAGTCTCCAGGGTCACAGGATCAATCTTACGGATGTAGTTGGTTTCAGAGGTGGCATAAAAGTCATTTCCGTATTTAATAAAATTGCTTCCGCCATTGTCAGTGAAGTCAGGCACTGTGTGGTTGAGAAAGGTAACTGCCCTGAAAAGATAGAAGACATTTAGAGAAATTATACATATTAGAAAGGGGTGGGGTTCTCCAACACAAACGACTGATCATAAGGAAACCTGAGATCTTTTAGAAATGTTTTTGTTGCTTGCATCTCAATGCCTCCCACTGTTTTACAAGACTGTAACATGTTGTTTGTGTATTGCGGATGTTAAAGAAGATTCATATCAAGTTTTCAAACGACCGCTACAACAATACAATAAGAGGACTGAATTAATAATAAACAAAATTAAATAATAATAAACACAATAAAACTAAGTGTGACTAAAATTAAAAGTGTGTTTACTTCACAATAAAATTCTTGCTTGGATCTGGGTAGGCCATTGTCCCCATTTCAGACACCACTATCCTGTTTGCACTCATGTTAGCATTATAGGTGTCACTTCTCAGAAATCTGCTCCTGTGGGTCACTTCACCTGTAATTAAAAAGAAAAAGCTTTATTGCATGTACATGCCTACATGCCTGTAGTATGTTGTCTTCAGTTGCAACAGAAAACGTGTTAAGGTCACAGATCAACAACTGTAAAGGCTTTATTTTTTATTTTTAAGACATAAAAAAATTATACCGGAATATCAATCAAGTTAGAACTGCAAGACCAACCGTCTTTAAAGGCGAAGCTGTGCATGATGGCCATCCCATCAAACCAGTGGTTATAGCTGGTGTCCCCCACAGAAAAGATGCCGGGGCCATTGCGCAGTAGTGTGCCTTGCAGCCAGCTGGGAATAGTCCCTAAACGAGAAGAAATACACACAATGTTAAGCGATGTACTTCAGCACATGCATCTGTTGGTCATTCCGCAGTGTAGCCTCGAAACTCGACCCATAGCCTACCTTTCACTTCTGCCAGAAGGGGGTCCGGCCTCTCTTCTGCATTCTTAGAAAAGTCTGTGGTCATGTTTGCTGACAATGATGTGAAGAACACGTGGAGTCGTCTGAGAAAGAACTGCAGTTTCCCCCTTTAAATAGCTGGTCGTCCTTTGGGGACTGACGACGGATTTGTTTATCACTGCGGTCACGCTATCTACACTTCGGAGAGTGGAAGTCGTGTCAGCGAAATGCGCTCCACAGGGGAAAAAAAGTTGAACTTTGACACGTTTTGAGTCATCTCATGTAATAGGGCCATTGTAGATAAAAGATACCGTAAATAAATTACGGAGCCGGGTAGTGTCGTACAGTCACGATAAAAACCTTTCTAGGCTATTATTTCTCTCTCTCTCTCATTGTCTTCTCTCTTGTCCGGCTTAGGTTTTGTTTTGTTTTGTTTTTACCGTAATGGCCCTGTGGTATGTGACTGTACGACACTTGGCCCCGTTTTCCGACATTACATAATCTCCACTCTACTTTTATTGACCAACATTTGTATTCCCTCGTGTTGTGATTGACAGCTGTTGAGCTGAATCCTGCATATTCATGTTTTCTGGCTCACCTAATAAGTTATGCAAATAAACGTGTAAAAACAAACACATTTTATTTGTATTTTTTTAATAACTGAGCCTGCTAAACATAAGTGTAGGCTAATACTGTTGCAGGGAGTTATAGTGTGAATTCAGATGATCTTCGATCTTAATTACTTTTATCTGTTTGGCCAGATTACAATCTTGCTTTATTATGGCCTTATATCACTGGATAGTGATACTTTACATGCTGTACTGTCACATACATGTTTTTCTCTGTGGATTATGTTTTCTTGGAAAGATCAGTAGTGACTCCCATGGTAAACAGTGAGCCCTATCAGCTGCAGGGCTGGTAACAAGGTACCTGATGCACCTTGTCTTTGCTGCAGTGATGATGATGCTGTTTTCTGTTTCTCTGAAAGGTCATTCAAATTCCATAAAATGTGCTTCAAACATTGATACTAATATCAACTACAGCCCTCAATAGATAGAATTAATTACCCCACCAACTCAATGATCAAGATACAGATTTACATTAAACATTAATTTCTTCCATCCTCATTAACAATTTGTTTCACATCAGATCATTTTTATGATTTTATGACTGAGATGGGACATGAGCTATGCAGTAGCAAGCTTGTTCTAGACTGAGTGGATCTCAAATTGTTTTAAATTATTGTCATCATCTAATTGTGGCAACAACAGTTATTTGGACATATCTCGCTCCATAAACTATCTTTTAACAAAGTTATGTCAAAGTTGTGTGTTTCTTTCTGCATACAAACACAGAAAGGAGACAAACAAGCCAGGGGAATATATTTCAATCAGAAGAAAGCTGACTGAGTGAAAAACATTTATTGACATGTGATATGTTGAATATGAGAATGTGAAAAGTCGTTTGGCGATTAGACTCCATTGTGATGATGTGGTATTTTAAGGGGGTGGTGAAGACACAGAGGCATAGAAATCCCCTTGATGGAGTCTAGACACTGGTGGTGGTGGTGATGAAGGGATGAAGAAGATAATGGAGCCTTGAGGATGAACATTTCCTTCAAGGAGAAACCACAGGTTCAAACCCTGCAGGCAGTAAGCATCGGCTCAGATAATCACTTGTACTTTGGTCCCCTTTTGGAATAAATACTCTCTCGTTTAAACATATTTAACTCAATCTGATAAAGGACCAAGCTTTCTGTGACTGACAACAACCCAGACACTGAATCCAAAGTCCCCTGATACAGTTATATGAACACATCAGGAACTCTTCGTAAGTTATTTTCTGCACACAACACAGTATATTTATTTTTACTACCGTTTACAAGCTGTTCTCCTGCTGCACTCTTTTATGTCTTTATCTCTCAGATTCTAATAATTTCTAAAAATTCTATTCTTATTTTTATATACATATTTGTGAGCTGTTAGAGGGAGCCTGAGAGGGAGGGAGTTTTTCCACTTTTGTTTAAAAAACAAATCTCCGATTTGACTATTAGACTATGCCAAATCATCAGGCGGACCCTAACCCTAATGCCATTTTGGCCAATCAGAAGCCTGAAAAAAATATTTCTGGTGGGCTGCCGTTTTCCTTTTTGAAAATCTTCACCCTGGCAGGAGTTTTCAAAAAGCTTTGTTTTCAGTGACCTAATTGCATGTGGACAAAAGGCCAAATTGCATAGAAAAAGCTACGTTTTCTAAAATTACCCGTGTATGTGTGGACGGGACGACTCTGTTGCTGTTACATCACCTGAGCTGAGCTTTACTCATCTCCCCACTTGCACCTCATTCCTTAATCACCCTTCACTACATATACCGGTTCACTTCCTTTCCTTCACTGCCAGTTTGTTATGTTGCTGTGTGCTTCATGTGTTGGCGCCCTGTTTCTGTCTGCCTTACCTGTGTTTTAACCTTTGGGCTGAGCAGATGAATAATTTAAAAGTAAAAAAAAGGTAGCCTGATAGAGAGGTGTGGATAGATTAAATGTCTCTGCATGGGTGCAGCAAAATTATTGCTCATCATAAACCATTCTCTAGTGTCCCCTGTGCAGCTGCGGGTTGTACATGAGCTTGTTGGCTTAAAAGCTGTGATCCTGCCTCATAGTGGTGCTGAAATGCCACACTCCATCAGTATTTCCACAATCAGTAGAATTCTGCCCTAAAAGCAGGTCACGTAGTTGCAGCCGTAACAGTAAATGTCAACAGGGAAACCTGCACTACAATAGACAGTAGAACGTCAGACTATACATACATCTTTGGTTTAGCCTTTTCATTGATGAATATTAGAAAACAAAAACCTGCAAACCACAGCAATAATGCAGGATGTAGTGCCTACAGATATCTCAAGTGAGAAATAAAATACATGACAACACTGTCCCCCTAGTGGTGTGTGTGAGACATAACCTGAAGCATGTCATGGAGATTGTTACAGTCAGTGGCATGTTCAGACTTATGCAGCTACCTGCTTTTACCATTTCTGTCTCCACTACTCTATCTACTTTAATTACTAACATTGCAGTATCATACAGTTTCTTATAGATCAAAGATAAATAGACCACAACATCACAGAGTAGCACCATTCGAATGTAATATAAAGCTCACATACTTTTTGCATTAAGTCCTCAAAAACAAATTACCTCCACAAGCGGGCTAAATACAAAAGAAAACAATGCACGTTCAAAAATACAGGCACAGTGTAAACAAAAATAAAAAATAAACGTGTGGACAAAATATTATCCTGAAAGAATTCTGCAAAACTTCAAATCTACAATACAAATTTCTTAAACGGAATTACTGTGTTTGCCTGCAACGCGGTTATTATTAAAAGTCCAGATTTCTCATCAAATAGTTGGTTTGCACTAAGGTGCCACCTCTGACCTGGCAGATAGCTAATCACACTTTAGGATAATAGGGTGGCCAATCAGATTTCAGGGGTGGCCCATGCCACTCCCTGATTATGCCCCAGTTACATTAGCTCCAGTCATGACACAATGTTCAAGTTGGTTATATAATGGTCTGATTGTGATATATAAAAAAATGTTACTCAGGGCTTTAAGATGTTATATACTTAGTTCTTACATACTGTGGGCAGGAAATGTGAACAGCTGGAACATGAGCCAATTGTTGAAAGGGAATAAATTAGCAACCTGTGGCAACCAAAATGTTGTAGTGTTATTATTTTTCTGGGCGGTTTGGAA
This sequence comes from Micropterus dolomieu, assembly GCF_021292245.1. NCBI lineage: Eukaryota > Metazoa > Chordata > Actinopteri > Centrarchiformes > Centrarchidae > Micropterus > Micropterus dolomieu. Next base: position 31,544,994 of record NC_060150.1, on the reverse strand, counting down.
AATGAATATGATCTGAAAACAATGTAGAAAACATCTCTGATCTGTCACCTGAAGTAGCAGTTTGATTATTGCCACCAATGTCAATGCAATATAAAATGGTAACCGTTAATGGTGTTGTAATGCCTCGATATTGGGCAGCTCTAAGTGGTAAGTTGCCATGAAAGTGTTTCCAACAAAGAACTCAAAGAGCTGCCAAGTAAGGTCACACATACAACTGACAAGTAAAATTCTCTCAAAATATTTATTGACATCAAATATTTCCTGCATTTTGCTTTATCAATGCAAATTATATAATATGACAGAAGACAATCAATGCCTTCAAATAATGGTGAGTAAAACTAATTAGGCTTTTACGTTGACACGTCTGTAGTAATAATTTGATCATGTTCTTGGTAGTATAATCGCATCCATACTTAAGACATCAGAGGCTCATTAATTCTGTGCTTCACGGTGCCAAACATGTTTGAACCTGAATGATACACATCACATCAGTTAATCTGGTATTTATTGTAAAGAACAAATGAAAATGTAAATGACAAATATTTTCCCTTCTCCAGTACATTCATAGAATGTCACTAAACACTACAACTCATAGCTCTGCTCCATACAACATTCAGAACAGAAACAGCAACACCAGGTTTAAGTAGCTGACAGCAGCAGCACTCTCTCTCTATTACCGTATAATCTGTTCTGTTTTATGTCTACTCTTGCATTAATAAATTAAAGACAATGGTATACATATAATGCAGGATGCTTATAGGATTTTATGTTTTTGCACTGTCCATTATTTTATGCAGTGCTGATAAGTATTCAGTTATTCCCTCACTGATTATGTCTGTGCTGGATATTATGCTAGTCTGTGGATAAATGTAGTCTGTGGACTACATTTTGTGGCACAGTGCAAGGACAATGTTTAAGTAAACATTATGTACATGTTGCTAAGAAAAAAGAAAACAAAGAGTAAAACTTGTCAAATGTATGCCATTTTGTTTACAGTGCAATCGCCATGCAATACCACATGCAGTTATAGAGGGTGCATGAAGAAGAAGACCATATTGACCATGCATGACCTCGTATACACAGCCACCCCTGATTCTGCCAGAAGTGGCCTGCAGCAGGGTTTCCCACAGAATGGCATCAATCTGATGTTGACTGTTGCTCCTTATTTTACTGTTCTTGCATTGCTTAATGCCAGTGTACTCACTGCACTGACGTTCATTTTCCCAGTACTCTGTACATCAGTCTCCTCTTCATTAAAAACAGTTATCTTTAAATGTTTCTTTGAAAATCTTTTTGCCTCGACCCCAGCAAGACAAAAGAATTGCACTACATAGCTACAGTGTAGTAATGCCTGTTCAGTCCTAGATTATTTAAAATAACCATTCAAATACAAATAAAGACTCACCATTGTGGAGGAATGAATGTTTTTGAGGTTTCATCTCAAATCCTTGCTTCATCATCAACATGAACTAGGCCACAGTTATAATGCAAAAAAAACATTTTTAAGTCTTTCCTTGAGCACTAAGTAAAGAACGGTAAAGTTTTTGACAATTTGTTGTTGGGCTAACAGTCCATTGTCCAGGGACGACCTTGGTAAATTGTTCAAGAGAAAAATAATTGGCCATGCACACAAAGTATTGCTAAGAGGTCATTTCATAGCTTCAGGACGGCCAGTTAAACGGTCAAGCACATCTCAGTGACTGTGCCCGCGTTCCAAAAAAATAAATAAAGAACGCAATATCCCTCATTACTTTCGGTTCTATAACATCTCCCCCATCTTGTGACAGGTCAGTATCCAAACTGCCCCAAAGCACTGAGAGTGACGTCACTGACCGTCCGCAGTGAGAGGAGGTCGCGGAACTACCCGACGTGCTTTGGACGGTCCTAATCGTTCCCTTTGGCTGGATGAAACCAGACGCTCCGACGGAAAAATATATGTGAATGGCATAAATAGCATGTCATGTCTTATTAAGAGGAGCCTATCTCCCCTGTAGTTCGCACCCTGCTTGTACCACAGGTAGGCTAATTGGTAAAAGACGTTTCCATAGTTTGGTAAGAGGCTTTGCTCAAATTAGCCAGCAAGACATCGGTGCATGACATTGCTAATGTTGGTTGGCTCAACCTGCTGATATCTACTTAATTATGCTTAGGCCTATCCATCCATCCATCCATCAATCCCAGCTGACATCGGGCGAAAGGCAGGGTACACTAGCCTGCATGTCTTTGGAAGGTCGGAGGAACATGCTAACTCCACACAGAAAGGCCAAGAAACGCCCCTCCCTGCTTAGGCCTATGTTAATTTAAAATTAATCCTAACGCCTATGAAGTCCCATTAAAATTACCACCTGTTTGAATGTAGCCTAAATAGGGATATGACTTCATACAGTCCAGTGTTTCAAATTTTCCCCATCCAGTGGGGCGACTGTGGCCGCGTTAACCGGAGGGTCGGCGGTTCATTCCAGCTCCTCCAAGCTGCATGTCTTGAGCAAGATACTGAACCCCGAATTGCCCCTGGCGGCTGTGCCGCCAGTGTATGAATGTGTTTGACTGGTGAATGCAGATGTAGTGTAAAAGCATTTTGAGTTGTCGAAAAGACTAGAAAGGTCTTATACAAATATGGAACATTTACAGTGCGGCCTGCCACAGTTTCATAAGTAAAAACATTCACAATACTTCTCATAATAATATAAAAGGTATCTAACATTTGCGTCATTGCTTTGGCAAAGTATCTGTCAAATGAAGTAAAATCTGGCTTTGTGCCCTGATCAAATCGCAAAAGACTGCGATTTAATTAAATAAGGATAAATAAGAGATTGAATCAGCATAAATTAAATAAAAGTTATTTTAGGAGGTTAAAAAAGTATAGTAATGTTTACTCTGAGTAAATTTAAAATGAGCTAGCCTAATTTTTACTTTTACTTGAGTAGATTTTATACTAGTAACTTTACTTGTACTTAAGTGAAAATTCATTAATGTAACAGTACTTTTACTGAAGTACAATATTTTAGTAATCTTTACCTCTGCCAGAAAGAAAGAACTAAGGTAAAGAGTACAGTAACTGTGTGTTCAAACCAGCTAGTGGAAAAACTAAAATCTGAAGCTTAATGTTATAGTAAAGTTCTGAATGTTTACATTTCGCTGTCTTGTGGGGATTTTATGGGAAATGAATCACTTCAGTATCAGTGATTTACTATTGTGTAATTTTATTTTACTAAAATAATAGTTTTTTTCTTGTCATTCTACACATATAAATGTTTTATACATTTACATATGTTAATTAGCTATTTTTTAATGTCTGCCATTGGTTGCAAAGAGTAGCCTATATGGTAAAACCAATCAGTCCTTTCCCTCTCTAATTCATATTATGTGTGGGAGAATGTGTCTTTGACACATTTGCTAGATAAGATGCTCATCGACAAGGTTCCTAATTCACCTCTTACTACATAATACACTGAAACTCATCAACAGTCTGGTGTAAATGGCGTGTAAAGTTTAATTTTAAGTTTAAGTTTAAAGTTTATTAAAGTGTAAAATCACCAGCTGTGTGGTCCCAGTACACTTTACAGAAAACAGAGACACGTAGAATTTGCAGAAAAAGAAACACATAAGAAACACACATTAAAAAACAACAATAAAATAGACAATTATAAAACTAATAATAAATACAATAAAATAAAATAGACAATTAAAATGTATAAAAATT